>NC_068999.1:15851927-15854170 GCF_001194135.2 Octopus bimaculoides | reverse complement strand
ATATATATTACCTACAAACCCACTTTAGCAATATTTCTTCCTTGAATTAAACTCTATTCTACATTCACTGTCAATGTTTTTTAAAGAATTTGACAAATGTATGCAGCAAGGAAGCTAGATATAACTGAACTACTTTAACGCTACTTTTATTGCCAGAGTGTGATTCAGTGATTTTGTTTTTCCTTTTTTCACTTCCTGGGTCCACATCCAAGATACAATACTAGCTAAGAAGTGCAGTTCATGCTTGAGGCTCCGAGGAAGTTTTATGGTGTTTACTCACGCACTGAACTAACAGTCCACCGCATCCTCTAGCGGAAGCAACAGTGAGCTAATGAAGTCCATAACATAGTCGATTGTTCTTTTCTAATATATATATATATATATTTACACAATTATTTACATCCTTTTCTCCCTTTTCTTTCTACTTTCGAAGAGATATAAACTATATGCTTAGTATATACCAGTGTTATAAGAGAATTTCATTTCCTAAAAATATTAGGTGCTCAACCAGTAATTCCTTGGATGCAAGCATCCCTTGACTATGTTAACATACCCTCTAAGTAAATTGTATATATATATATATATATATGTGTGTGTGTGTGTGTGTGTATGTGTGTGTATGTATATATATAATTGATTTTATGTTGATGCAAGGGTGTGGTATAAATAATTTATTACGTTTGACACTTTTCAATTGTGCTTTAAACTTAAAGCTTCGCCTTTGTCACATTTGAAAAGTTTTTCATATAATAAATTGCTTCGTTAACATACTTGTATTCACTAACTTTTTTTCTCTCGAGTACGAATACACTGGCTTCATATCTATTTTTTCTCGTCGCTTTTCTCCCTGCTCAAGACACCACACATTCATACATACACATACTCTTATATATGCGTGTGTGTGCGTGTGTATTTGTGTGTGTGTATGTGTGAGCGTGTGTGTATTCAATGATTTATATGTTTAATTCTATACCTTATTCATATATTCATACACAAAATTATAAATATTCACAAACGTTACTTTGCATATCTATGTACCTTGCCGATCTTGTTTTCCAAACAACGCTCATTAGTAATTCAATTGTCATTAATCAATTGACATTCAACATTAAGATGGATGTAGAAAATAATTAATATAGCATGCGAATACCTTTGGAGTGCTTTTTTTCAGTTTAAGTGTCTTACTATAGTCATATCAAAGATTTAATATTCACCAATAATCTATTCTTTTAATTTACGTTGAAACGAAAATAAATAGGAATAAATATACGTTTTGTTGTGACAATTTATATTGATGCTGAGGTAGATTTTGTTATTTGATTCTTTTAATAAATATTTTAACGAAATTGTAAACTAAAAGGAACTTATATCGATGAATAATAGACCGATAGCGTATACAGCAATATTACTACCTCCACCTTAGTGAAGGCGGAGGTATTGTTTACAGTCGTGTGATCTTGTTTGTCTGTCTGTTTGATTCTGGACAAGATATTTCAAGAATCACTGCATGGATTCGAATGAAACTTTCAGGGATATTTGGCCTCGTGACTGGCACGAACTGATTAGATTTTCGGATCGATTCGGAACCGGACAAGGACTCCGCTTTGTTTTGCTTTCTTTACACAAGTGGAATAGCAACACCCTTTCGTTGAATTTTTTGCGGCGTAAAAAGAGGTGAAAACTAACGTTTTGAACAAGCAATTCGAGAATCCCATTCATTACGGAAGTTGGTATTCTATATTGGTATTCTAACCGATGGAAATATGAAAGAGCAAACTATATCCATTTGCTCATATATCCAGAATGAAATGGTTTATTCTATGATTCAACGAAAACTATACATTCAATTATTCTGAAAATGATAAACTAAGATTTGAAATGCCGTTGCTTGTTAATTACTATGTCCTAAAAGTATGTCCACAGTGACTCGTGTTGCTTCTGTCTGGCTCCTCAATGAATCATCACACAAAAGACTATTGCTGCATTAGAACAATAATTTAAAACACTAGTTTCCAAATTATCTTGATTTCGTTATATGTGTGTGTGTTGGCGCGCGGGCGTTCTAACATACATATAATTACGACGATATATACTTATATGTATATAACATGTATATACATACGTATGTATGCATTATCATTGTTGTTGTTGTTTTTTATGTTATTATTATTATTATTATTATTATTATTATTATTATTATTATTATATATGTATATATGAATATATATATATATATATATATA
>NC_068999.1:15841993-15851827 GCF_001194135.2 Octopus bimaculoides | reverse complement strand
ACACACACTCGCACACAGACACAGACACAGACACGCTTATATATGCATATATGCATCTTTGAAATTTCTTCAAAGAGACTAAATCTTGATTCAATTGACTTCTTTGTAAGCTGCAAAGAGATTTAGATCTTTGAACTCATCTGATTCTTATTTTCTCTCTTTTTTTTTATGTGTGTTGTAGAAAGTCTCTTGGCACTCAGCTGGAGGCTATTCGAACTGCCTGTGAAACTGTATCTTAACAGACATGGGCATTATCACATTTCTCCAGGCACACGTATAGCCGTATATACGTATCTCAATGTTTGATTGATTTTTTTTTCTCTAAATGGAAAATGAAATACGATTGCTCCTTTCTGATTACGAGTATATTTCATACGTTTTCATAAACTCATGTAAATGAGGTATCAGAATCTTTTGATAAACTTTACTCTTAATTCGTCTGATGGTATTGAAAACAGTTGTTGGATTCAATGAATTATTCGACATGACTCTCTCAGACTTCGTTAACTGATAGAAGGGTATTTCCCATTATGCTTGAAAATATATGCAGTAATTTGAAAGCAATAGACAGTATCGAAATAAACTAAAGCACATGTGTTATCTGTAATGTTACAACTGATAAATTACGTCTTTTTGACATTCAGAAAATATTTTAGGTAGAATTTGATTTAAAAGTTACAAAATCTACTTTAGAAATAATTTATACTCAAACTTTTCGTTTTCGAAGTATTCTACAATTTCCTTTCTGATTATTTTTTCATTATCGTCATTTAGAAAAAAAAAAGCCTATTGTGCGGTTTCTAAGAAGTTAAAAGTTCAAGGTTCATGCCACACAGCTACACAACGCATTGACATATGTTTTTGTGTGTGTATATATATATGCATGTAATGTTCTGTAATATAGATATATGAAAATGGAATCTCCTAATAAGTGACAACGTGGAAACAAAATTCTACTAAGTTTAATTAATCTTTTTTTAATACTGTGATTATTTCTTGCGGATTTCTATGATCTCCTAAGTGTGTGTGTGTGTGTGTGTGCGTGTGTGTGTGTATGTGTGCGTGTGTGTGTGCACGCGTGTGTATTTGTTTGTGTGTATAAATATGTATGCATATTTAAACATTCATAGATATATAGATATATATTTATGTACATTTACGTGAAAATTAAAATATTCTTTTCTCTCTTTTTCAGGTAAGTTACAAAGTTTATACAGCATGTCGTGTTGTGACGGGAAGGTAGGAATGTGCATTGATGTTATATATATCTGTTTACAACTTGTTTTTAAATCAATATATACGACTAAATTGTTTAACTAATAATATGATGTAATTTTCACACATTTATATATGATATAAAAACATATAACTTATGTATTTCTTGAAACACAAAAAATAATATGTCCTTTTGGCACGAGCGATATCGTGTGGAATTTCTGAATTTGTCTGTGTTTCGTACATGTCAAACGCGTGATTGGTCTGTTAATGCACGGTGAGAATGTATCGCTGTATTAACAATAATCCTTAAACATACTCAGCCGAATTACAAACTGGAATTCTCTCGATCTGATCGGCTCTACACATGTTGATGACCAGGGAACCACTAACTTGAAATGATCCCAGCCCCTTCATCCAATATTACTGACCTAAGCCACGATTATCAGGAAATATATCACCCTCGCACAAACAGATATGCTACACATGCATACAAATACTCACATATACATACATGCATACATACATACATACATTCATGCATACATATATATATACATACATACATACATACATGCATACATGCATACATACATACATACATAAAAGCCCTTCGTAGATGCCAAAATGTTTAGAGACGTGTATTTTAGGATATCATATTTGCAATGAAAAAAGCAAGAGCAATGATGAAATAGGAAAAAAAAAAACATTCAGAATATTTATCCATTAAAGTTCATTATAAAACAGGAGGTTAGTATATATTTCCATTTAAGGCATTTCGTCAAATAATACATGTCATATATTTCTTTGCACAAAGATGAATACAAATTTATTAAAAATAGACATTTAGGTATTTCGTTCGTAACAATGTTTTCCCTCATCGAAAATCTTACATTTTTTAAGTATAACGTAGAATACCTTCCTTACATGCAAGTTTTGCTTCTTGTTTCCGTAAATAGATAAACTCAATCAATACCTGTTCAAGTGCCAACATTTAAGAGTGAATCCGTATACATCTAGAGATGGAAGAATTATATAGTTGATTTAAAAGGAAACAATCGAATATGTGCAATAGTAAAGAAGTGTATTGCAGAAATCGCCTTGCATTATTTAGTCGCGTATATTAAGGTTCACAGCTCAAATCCTACTGCGGTTTTTTGTTGCCTTTATTCATCTTAAGTTCGGAAAAGTAATCTCATGAATTAAATACTGAGATTGATATAATCAACTAAACACCCATCACACAAAAAAAAAACACGTAGCCTTCAAACCAAGTAAGAAGTCAATATAAAGCTGACGCACGTACACATATATTCGTACACATATGATATATATATATATATATATATATATATATACATAGTTGTATGTGTGTGTATGTGGTTGTGTGTGAGTGTGTGTGTGCTTCTTAAGAAGTAGCGTGAATTTAATCGCTCTTTAATGGTTTCTAATAAATTCATGCGTATGTTTTAGACATCATTAATTTTGTTTGCTCAATAAATGCTGTGATTAATATCATTAATTATTGTCGTTTAATTATTGTTAGAGAAACGGTTTACGAGTCGTCTAAATTGAAGCATTTTCACCAGATGCATATATCATCGTATCATGTTATATTTAAATCAACACATTTTTAGAAAGAATTGTAAAAATACACGGTTTATTTTGGTTCAATCAATTAATGTTAGTTAGATCAACGAAAGGTGAAGCGAATGTAATTTAAATTCCTTGAAATGATAATATTGTATTACAACAAAATGTCAATTTACAGTTAAAGTTATGCAAATACAATACATTAAAACATACCGTAAGTTGTATAATATTACCGATATAATAATTCATTAAAATTTAATACTGAAAATATTTTGACATATATTTATAAAAGAGAATAATGTTAATAAATTATATAAATATTTTAAAGCATAGATTAAAGTTATTAGATATTAACAACATTGAAAATTATATAAAATTTCAATGATAGGCTTAAACTGTCGGCCAACTGACACATTGGCTTCTTTTAGTGGAATCCAGTTTGACACCAATGTTTGGACACAGACCTCTCCGGTTTGAGGATGCTTCCCCCTCTCTTCAACCACTGTCAGTTGCACTATAAAATACCATTGGCATTACATTCCATCCTACCTATTAAGATGAACAAAACCAATATTTATATATAAACATATCTACATTTTATTAAGTTGGAGATTTTGTTAATTCTACTGACATGGCTCAACTTCCCGGTTTCACTATTATTTTGTCAACGTTTTAAAGATATTATGAAGAAAAACATAATTAATAATCAAGACCTAATTTTAATGAAGGGATTCCTTAAATCAAGCAAAATCTTAAGTGTTCCGTATTCCATAAAAGGGCTTCTGTTAAATGCGATACAATTGTCAAATTGTCAAAATATTGTGTTTTATTTTGATGATAAAGAAGGCTGCTTAGGAAATTTTACAAATGCATTACATGGATAACCGAAAATCGTCCACAGAGATGTCAAAGGCAGATATTCGGTTCTTATTATTACACCACATTGTGCATATCTTGCTAATGCCATTGACTTAACATCATGATTGTAACTGACATTGATAATCCTAGTTGAAGAAGCTGAATCTTAATCGCTTTTATGCTCCATAGAAAGCCCAGGTGTCTTTGAATTAATTATATTTCCTTCATTCATCTTGATGTTTGGTCGTAACATCTAATCCAGTTCATTATTCTTTTTTCGAATGCCGACTACATTCCATTAGCAATTCTAGAATTGAGCTTCTGTCAAAACAAATTAAGCACGGCTTGTGGGCAAATATAATTTCAGTTGCTGTTTCCCTGTCCTGATTTCCACAGTTACACGTTTATACTAATTTATGTTTTCTGTTGTCACACAGATACCTAGATGCAGCTAAGTACCTTGCTGCTGACCTATTTTCTAATGTTTACGGATTTGTTTCCATTCTTATATTTACTAACGTGATTTCTTTTTCTCGATACAAGTAATCGAAAGGTGACGAAGAATTTTAACATTTTGTCTGTTATTATCGCTATTATATTCCTAAAGTAGCTTCAAATCAGCAGGAGATGGACAATTCTCAGTAAACAATGCCAATATCTTGCTGAGATCACTGATAATGTTAAATTAGCCACTATAATAACTGGAAAACATTGAAACATCTTGCTGAAAGTGAGATTTATATTTAGTGCCTTTTATTGAAGAGCTGTTCCAGCTGTTAGAAAATTACTACTAAAGTTCAGAGATTTTTACAATAACAACAGCTTTATGTGTCTGAAAAGTGCTAGAAATTGTACTTATCTAGGACCGTATAGTTTCTAGTTTAAAAAAAAAACCTCTTTAATCATATTCTTTTGGCAAACAACCAACCAAACCGTTTGTATATTTGATACTACCTATTGTAAGTTCTTTATTTTCGTTTAAGGCAGTCAATTATTATTTCAGGGAACTTGGCTGCTATTTCTAGCAAGACACGTAGCCAGTTTAACTATTTTGCTTTGACTCATGGCTCACTTACTGCCTCGTGATGCCAACGTTGGCTCCATTTTTAGACATAATACATCATAATATTAGTTTTAGGTGAAATGAAAGCGTTCAAAATTTAGTTCACATTTAGTGTATCTCAGCATCCATTTTCGATTCCCATTTGCTATAGATATGTGTGCAGTAATTGAGGTAACATTGCAAGTCCTAGTTCTGGTCTCCTACAAATTATACTTATAACAATTATTTCTAATGTTGTTACAAGGACAAACATATTTTGCGGGGAGGGGCAGTTGAGTTCATCGGTACCAGTGCTCAAGTTCTACATATTTCATCGTCACTGAATGAATAAAAGACAAAGACGACCTTGGCGGAATGTGAACATAGAACGTAAAGATTCGAAGAAATGCCGCTATATGCTTATGATAATGCCTATTCTAAGGCGGCGAGCTGGTTGAAACGTTAGCGCGCCGGGTGAAATACTGAGCGGTATCTCATCTGCCCTTACGTTCTGAGATCGAATTCCGCCGAGGTCGACTTTGCCTTTCATCCTTTCGGTGTCGATAAAGTAAGTATCAGTTACGCACTGCGGTCGATGTAATCGACTTAATCCCTTTGTTTGTCCTTGTTCGTCCCCTCTATGTTTAGCCCCTTGTGGGAAATAAAGAAATAAGAAATGTTAGCACGCCGGGCGAAATACTTAGCGATATTTCGTCTGTCTTTACGGTCTGAGTTCAAATTCCACCGATGTCAACTTTGCATTTCATCCTTTCGGGGTCGATAAATTAAGTACCAGTTGCGTTCTGGGGTCGATCTAATCGACTGGCCCCCTTCCGAAAAGTTTCGGACCTTATACATAGAATAGAAACGAATAATGCTTTTTCTATTGGCCACAAGGCCTGAATGGTGCATATGATATGTCTTACAACTGAAGTTTGTTTTTGTCTGAGATAAATCCTTCTTGAGCACCGAATAACGAATGTGATTATTCCAAATATAATCACGTTCTACACTCATTATGCGTATCAATAATCACATTATTCTATATGTCAGCACTTCTCCAAGAGGACGTATTGCTTTTGCCATTTATAAAGCAACTTAGAGTTAAAAGAAGAAAATCACTGCGCAGTAATCTAGGTTGCACTACTTCACATATATAGGTGTGCTTACGGAATTCTGAAATTTCATAAACTCCGTTGTTTCGTCAGATATATCTAATCGGCATCTCACTGAATAAGGCACCTACCAGCAAAAGTTCTAAGTTTACGGAGGATTAGTTTAAATGGCTTCTGTTAGCTTTTGAGAATTGCAATCGGTTCAGTCACAAGTAATATAACTCGTAATGTTGTAGTATATAAATTTCAAGATAGTGAGACTAAATCTAGTTGCTTTAAGCAATGCAACATTCTACTGTCCTCTAACCTATCTCTGCCGACTCTCTCCCTCTGCACACACACACACACACACACACACACACACACAGACAGAATGATAGACATAGATATGGAAATGCATACACACAATTATATGTAGACACGCAAACATACACACACACACGCACACATACACACGCGTGCACACACACACATATGTATGTATGAGTGTATATGTATGTATATATATATATGTTTAATTAGACAATCACTTAACTTTCGTACCAGCTATATGATAGTAATAAATAGTATTATGTGTGTATATTTATATATGGTGAACGGCTCTAAATCTTTCTTTAACAATTACTATTTTGGTGAATGAAATCCCTCGGGGTATGTATGTGCAACAACATTATAGCAATATATTATCAATTTCTGAAGTGTTTTCTCTATAACAAAACTCCTAATGGAGTAGGGTTGATCTTTATGGCTTCCGGTAAACGATTTGAAAACATAACTGTAAAAGTAATGAAGAAGCGGGATGTGTCAAAATGAAATCAATATATTTCGTTAAGATTCACATAGATTCGTAATGCATTTAGTTTTAAATCAAAGACTGTAAAATGTACTATTATGCTATTGTTCGAAAATATATACGACATTTCCATTTTTTTTTTTTTCATTCTTTGCCTTAACATTATTATTAGGATAATGGTCTATAGGCGTTGTTATATATCTTTTTCAGAAGTAAATTGATATAATAACATAGCTGTAATATATAATGTACATCGTGCGGTAGCGGAGAGATTCCCTCACAAGGAGACTCGCGAAACAAGTTTACAGTTATGTGATATCATTAAGATTTTCTGAAAATCTATGTATTCACATATTCGTATTCCCAATTTTCAATATAACTCAATCGCGTGTTCTCTTCTCTATAAACAAAAGAATACCAATGAAAACAAAAAAATTGTTTTTCTTTCAGTTGAAACTTGATTGTCTTTCGTAGAAGTGAAACTCAAGTCTGTGTTTCTATGGTGATATATATTCAAGAGCATACATATAAATAACAGCTTCAGTAATTGACACACAAACCTATATAATAGCAAAGAGATATTGGAATGCTACAATAGTTTATCGACTTTGGAATAGTTGACGGTAAAGTTCTTGTGTCTCTTGTGTTATAATTTTATCCAAATCTAAATGCCTTCATTGAGCGGTTTAATTACCATATGACTGGAGTCCTAGAATCAACAGTCAGTCAACTTTATCGACCCAAAAGTCTAGATGGATGCAAGAGAGGATTTTTGCATACCAACGTGGTTGTATTTGTACGTATATAAATAATTACATACGTATATATATATATATATATATATGTATATATCCATACAGATATGTGTGTGTATATATACATACGTTGTTTTCTAACTTAATCAGTAGCTAAATAAATTTAAGGGGTGGTAATTAGTGAGTGTTATTATTAGAGGCATGGGGATGTAATTAACCTATTTTTGCGGAGGTGAGTTGATATTTACATTACAAAGTAATACATCTTTATATAAAAATGTTTACAAGACCCATATTTGACGTAATATAAAACTATAAAGGAAAACTTTAATCCTCAGTAATTGTGTCTGAGGGTGCCAAAGCACATATTCTGTAAGAAATAAATGTAATGAACTCAATGCTCTATAAAGCGCACAATACATACTCTGATATGGGAGATAACCGTCTGAGGAAAGACTAGAGATCACTGGACTAGAACAGTTTCCCCTATCACTAGATGTGTGTGTGTTTGTATGTGTGTGTGTGTGTGTGCGTGCCCGCGTGCGTGTATTTAGTAAATCAATAACCCTAAAATCTAAGACAGTTAAACCACAAACTATTTTCATACCGAATAAATTGACTTCAGTACTGAAGCTTGTTCGTAAATAACAAAATTACCCCCATCACATTTGGACGTTGTAACCATAAGCCAATTAATGTGGCGTTTAACCGAGAATCCTCTCTTTCCTGCCAGTTTACATTTTGCGCTACTGTAGGTATTGACATCGTAATTTCTATAGGTGCACACTGAAATATATCGTCTGTACCACTCCTATATTGGTAGTTGTTTGCTGTATCTTATAAAGAATTTTATTCTCGAAAGAAATGGGAATGTTTTGAAACATCCGTCTTTACCACAGCATGTAACTTTGAAGTCATTGAATATATTAGAAGCTATAATTGACAGAGGATTATTAACGTTAAAATTAAATGTATAGGGATACTAAGGGAATATAGAAAAATCGTTTATAAACCAAAATTAATACTTGCCCTACCATTAATATGGAACGAATCTAAGTTATTTGCATGGATTTGTGTGACTGATTTGCAGCTTTGGCTTATAAGACATACGAGGGGGTGCTGAAAAGTTCATAGCTTTAAAAGTGTCGTGAAAGGCCCTTTGGAGTCCCAAACTTCGGAGATCTTTTGCAGATCTTAGAAAAACTGAAGAACAGCTGCAATACATGTGTGAAACTGAGAGGGGATTATATTGAATAAAATCATAATTAACTTACCCTCCTGTATTTCTATTACTCAAAGCAATGAACTTTTCAGCTCACCATCGTATATTAAAATCTATAATGGACAGATGATAATTAATGTTGAAACTAAACTTGAGCTATGAAGGGAATGTAGAAAATTATTTATAGATTCAAAAAATTAATACATGCTATGCTGTTAATATGCAACCAGACTAAGCTATTTGCGTGAATGTTGTGTGATTGTTTTGTAGATTCCTAAGACGTATGAACAGAAGCTTCGTTGAGCCGTGTATTTGAGTTGATGTGATCCCGGGTTACCTCTATCAATTGTATCTTTGTTCTATTTTCAGACAAGCGTTATTGTTGTTTAGACTCAAATCAGTCCAGATCGATCGGATCTACGACAGATATGCTTTACTATTTAACACGGCATTTAGTCTGTTGCAAATTAGACCCAGGTCAGCACCGATCGAAAAGATTTAAGATCAAATACGTTTCATCCCTGCCTATCAGATAATAGACAACTGTTAGTGTTCTACTTTATCCCCAAGTTAGTTCTGATCAAACAAACCTGTAATCAAATATGTTCCACCCGCACTTATCAGATGAAAGACAGCTGATGTTGTTTAGCTCACTTCGTGTCAACATTGATGGAGTAGACGCATGTTCCAAAAGTTGTAGCTTCCGTGTAAAATATATGATTGTTATTGTTGTTGGTTTAGATTCCATCTATCTAGATCAAGCAGTCACGTGATCAAAGATGTTCCAGCCTTGGCCACCAAGCATAAGAGATTTCATGCTAGATATGTTTCACTTAAAAGTCTAGGCCTCCGTCAACATATTTACTCTGAGAATAATGATATTTTATCTGAAGATAAAACAAAGATAGAAAGTATTATTTCCATTATAAATTCCAACGATTGAATGACTGCTATAGCTGATTAAGGATATTGGAATGAAATATAACAATAACAGTTGCAAGTCGAAATGATCCAATGCAGATAATTACTCTGTCTAGCTATTTGTAAATAGAACACGTTGATTTCACAAAGCTACCAATCAATCAATTCAGTTTTATAGTTTGAATGAATATTACATTTCCTTTTATATTGTTTTCTAAATTAATCTTGAAAAGTAGATATGCAATGCAATATCAGAATATTGAATATTGAATCTGGGTCGATATCTGTGTTGGCAAAAAAAAAAAAAAAAAAAAAAAAAA
>NC_068999.1:15841613-15841979 GCF_001194135.2 Octopus bimaculoides | reverse complement strand
TTTTTTTTTTTTTTTTTTTTGCTGCGGATGTATCTCTATCCCCAGCGTTGAGTTTTCATATACCACTGGGATTCGTATTCCGTTTCATCAGGCTATAGTCAATAGCATATTGATTTATCTGGACTAGACATAAGTACTATTTTGATTAAGAGTGCACACGATGATTGATCGACCCCTCTATAATGCCACAACCTATTTTATCGAACTTCTGGCAATGAAAGTATAAGCTCAGTCGACAAATATTTGATCTACGTATGTACAGGCTACACCGTAAACAGTGGGCAGTGCCTTAAGTCAATATATGCTGAGATTCATCATTGTTATTGTTGTTTTTTGTCATTATTATTATTATTATTCAGTAGTTTT
>NC_068999.1:15841229-15841603 GCF_001194135.2 Octopus bimaculoides | reverse complement strand
TTATTATTATTATTATATTCATATAGATATGTGTAAGCTAGGTATATTATAAGCATAAACACTAAAAGCAATTCATTTATTTTATATATGCTTGCTGTGTCTTTAAACAGTAGTGTTATATATGTATTTTACAAATGAACAAACATATCTTTGTATACATCAATAACTACCTACCTATGTATCTATGGAGCAATCAATATCTTTCTCTACAGGCGTATGTTTGCATACGTGAGAGAGTGAGAGAATGAAAGATGGAGCACGTGTGAGTGTATGTGCGTCTCTATGTGTAACTGCATAGATACATAGCTGTCGGTTTTTCTGTCTGTCTGTATGTCTGTCTCTCTCTCTCTCTCTCTCTCTCTCTCTCTCTCTCT
>NC_068999.1:15838355-15841176 GCF_001194135.2 Octopus bimaculoides | reverse complement strand
TATATATATATATACAGAGAGAGACTGATAGATATATTCATTGAGAGATAAATAGGTAGAGAGAGATATGGAGAAACAGACAGACAGAGAGGCAAGCGGACGGACAGGCAGGCAATCAGACACACAGGCAAGCTCATTGACAGACTGACAATCAGACACAGACGAGCACACTGACAGACAGACAGACAGACAGATAGATAGATAGATAGATAGATAGATAGATAGATAGAGAGATAGAGAGATAGATAGGCTCGCGATTCCTGAAAATCCATTTTATTCTACATATTCAACGATTCTTTAAAAATGCAACAATTATTCTTTAAAAAAGACAAACTAAAGTTTAAAATTAATATGCACTAAGTTACCTAGAATGAAAATAGCTGACATATTTAGATTACACAGGGATTCATAATAGCGAAAGCATTTTAAATCCAAAAATAATTCATGTATACAAGACCTCACATAGACCAAAGCGCATAAATACGCCAGCATGCTGTTACGAATATACACAACATTTAATGCATTTACTATTTTGAAAGTGTTTACCAAGACTGAAGATTATTTTTTTCCGAAATATTATGATTGGAGCTTCTTATCAAGGAATAATAGATATTTATCTTTAAATATAGCTAATATAACTCGATCAAACAATGGTTTCGATAAGACCATTGATAAGACCATTTATTAATGAAATAGAATATGAACTTCGATAAATATTTGTTAGAGAATGACAGCATTTGTTTTAAATATAAATTATAGATTACAACTAATATAGAAGTTATTGTTAATAAAACATCAACTCATATTCATTTTATATTATGAGAATTTTAATACCAAAATCAGATATTTCAATATTCGAAAATTCTATTCAAAAAATTAATAACATACAGTGATATTCGATATTCGTCTAAATGGTAATTCTTCGAATCTAATATTATGTCTAAAATACTTTTTGAAAATGACAACTTTTGAAGAGCATCAACGCATCTACAACATTCTCTATTTGTTTGTCTATTTGTTTGTCGGAGTGTAGGCTATACTAAGATGCACAGTTCTAATAATCTCCCAAAATATCATGCTTGTTGGAATGCTAGAAATAAATTAGATATTATGCTAATGCTCCATTTTCTTCAAGAAATAATTATGATTTTTTAAGATATTTTATGCTCATTTACACAAAATACGTTAGCATTAAGTTAAAAAATTCAGCGGTTTAATTGTGTGAGTTAGTGATAATTCCTATTTACAATGCACATGCGATCCTCGAAGGTGTTCTGAAATCTCTATCAACCATTGTCTTCCAATTAATTAACCAATTAAAATGACGATGACAACAATGATGACGGCAACGACGATGATGGTGGTGGTGGTGTTGTTGGTGGTGATGACGACTACGACGATGGTTACTACCACAGCCATGAGCAACAAAACGAATTCAGCAAAAATTGGGAAAAATTGCAAAGATATAAAGAAAATAAAGATGTGTTACACTTGCCACAAAAGAAGGAGAAACCTGACGCGAAATGCAAGACTTCAGAGAGAAATTAGAAAACTTTAGTTAATGGAAATGCTGTATATTGTGCCAATAATTGTTGTTGCCCGAGGTAGAGTGGTGAAAAAAAAATACAAAAATTAAAAGTATTTGGAGAAGTTATACATAAAAATGATAATAAAGCATACCCAGAAAACAAAACTACTACGAAGAGCAAGGGTTCCCCACGAAAACAAAAAAAAAATAATTAAAAAGATCTTTAGATCGAAGAAAGTTAACAGCCGGTATATTAAATACACCTCAAGCAAGAAGCGTAGTATATTGATGATGATGATGATGATGATGATAATTATGTTGTTGTTGTTGTTGATGATGTTGATGATGATGATGATGATGATGATGATGATGATGATCACGACGACGACGACGACGACGACAACGATGATGATGATGGTGATGATGAAAACAACAACAATAACAACAATAGTGAAATTACTTGAGCATATAGCATATATGGGTAAATAGAGTTCTATATTATTTTAACAATATGGTAAATATGGTTCAGTGGTTAGTTTATTGCACGCATGATCCTGAGATTTTTATTTCGATTTAGAAGTCGATGCCTTATAATTTGGAGTAAAACATTTCATTTCACGTAACTCCAAGTTCCACTCAGCTTGGAAAAATTAAAAGTTTGGAGATGGACTAGCAACCCGTTCAGTGGAAGAGTGGCGTTACATATACGATATGCACGGCACAGATTCCGGAAAAAAAACGGCTTTATGAGGTTATCAGTCGGGAGGGACTTTGATCGCTCCTTAGTATGGTCAGTATAGCAAAAGAAGTTGTAATGACATTCTTAGGCTCAACGAAACTGGCGATTTGTGTTTACCTCAGCTATATTCCCCAAATAATGAAGTATATATCGTAAGATATATATCGTAAGGTTTGACAAAGAGTCCGATGTGTAGCAAATTATGTGTGTACAAGTATATTTGTGTGTATATGCCTACAGTTGTGTTTGTGTCACAGAAATAGAGATTGTCAAGCTCATCATTTCGATATCAACAACAGTTATTACTCATTATTGTCTTAAACAGAAAGGATCATACTATGCAAGATGTGATGCAGTAATGTTCATTCTGATCCAAACAATTTACATTGCGATGATGCGATGTCAATTAACAGGATTGCTTTTAGTATAAGCTTAGTAATACATAACATTAAATATAATGAAAATGGTAATTACGGGCACTCTGGGTTATGTTTCCATTAATAGTATGAGTTCCATATTGTACTGCTGCATATATATATATATATATATATATA
>NC_068999.1:15834947-15838263 GCF_001194135.2 Octopus bimaculoides | reverse complement strand
ATGGTATTATATTATATTATATATATATATATATCCGTATGCGTGTATACGTGCGGTTATAATTATAATATATGATATATTTTATAAATGTTAGTGTTAACTTGTTTATTTATATTTTGCAAATTACTACAACAAATATCCGTGTGTTTTCTTTCGTTGTTTATTTTACTTTTTTAGTTTGTTGCAGTTAAGTGTTGTTTTCCATTTATTTAGTAATCCACTTCTATACTGCTTCAAGTCTTTATTGTCAATTATATTTTTCCTGGAGACATATATGGAGTAAGCTAAGATAGAATAAAACAAAAACAAACAAAAAGTGACATATATATATATATTTAGTGTATGTATGTATCTATGTATAAGAACTATACAAATAGGATGCAAAGACAGCTATCAAAAGAAAGAAAATACTATAAACTCTTGAAAGCTCTAAAGAACTATTTTACTGAACGAATTAACAAGTACACGGTAAACATGAAAAACGCATCAGCTTAACGAGTCTTCACTAGACAGAGGATGTCTGTTGAAAGTTTATCCCTGTTTACAGTGGTGGATGGTGGAAAGAGCAGAATAAATAAAGCAAAATACAGAAATAAAAACACAAATAAGTAAACAGAAATCGAGAGGAGGATGGAGGAGGATAGTGAGAGAGAATACCAGAGACAATAGCGAAGAATATATAATATATAAAAGGAAAACAAAATCAATTTAGCTTTCTTCTGATTGAAAAAGTTAAAGCTAATATGTTTTGACATATACTGATTAAACATAATGGATTAATTAAAATTGTTCTGCTTTATTTAGTTCGATCTGACCTACTTCTTATTCATTATAAAATGTGGAGAGATTGCGTTCCATACCAAGTGCGCACCAAGCGTATAAGCGATCGTTGTTGACGTTAATGTTGTACATAAAAGATCTGGGAAATAAAGAAGAAATGCAAAATATACACAAAACCCCGATAACAACAACAACACCAACAATAATAATGAGTAAAACAAGAAAAAAAAAGGAATAAGATGAGGGGGAGGAAGAAGAAGAATGACAACAACAATAATAGAGACAATATACGGAGGAATAAGCAAGTACAAGGAGGAAATTGCACTTAACATCTTTTATTGTTAATGTCGCAGAGAACAACTGATATTTATGTGCCTTGATCGTATATTGCGCAATAATTACACACACATGCAGAGAAGCAGACGAACTCACACACATACAAACAAGTACACACATATATACATTCATACAGACATATATATCCATATGTACATATACAAATACGCACACACTCATAAACCTGTATGTAGGTAGGTATATATATACACACACATACACATATATATACACCTATACCATCATCATCATCATCAACACACTCTCCATTAGGATCTGTGTAAATTACTAAACTTATATATAGCAGGGTATAAAGAACTGACATCCAAACAGTTTCCCAAAGCGTTCACGTCCCACTTTTGTTTTGTTTTTTTGTTGTTGTTATTTTTTTTTATTTTTTGCAATGTGTGCCCCAACACACTTTCGGTTTTCCCTTACCTTGAATTTTTCTTGTGGCGATCGCCACCGAATTACACAGTTTGTGCTATATTCTGTTGTCCCATTTTTGTTTTCTAATTTAATTACCAAACACATCTCTGGTCTCCTTACCATTTGACCACAGATTACGTCTCAAAACGCTGGTCTGTTGGGTGCTTGCTTGCCTTTCGGTCACTGGTCATTGTTTGTCAATATTTCCAGAAAAGATGTTTCAAAGGCACCTAGTCATTCATCTTTGGGTGTAGATTCTTCTATTTGTACTTATTCAACATAGTTCAGCCAAATAGAACAAAACAGAGTTTACGTTCCTTGTCGAAATTTGCTTCTAAAAACATATGGAAATAAACTTTCTATTCCAAAAATATTCAAACATTTTTATGGCCTTATTTGGATACACGGGACGATACTGGTACATTTTACGTGAAACTATTTTAAGTTCAAAAAGCAAACAATAATTATGAGCAAATATAACAATATGTTGTTTATATTGCTTCACACATTTTTCATTTTATTTCATTTTATCTAGTTTCAGCTCATGAGCTGTGGCCATGGTGGGGCACCGCCATTTAATCTTAGATTTTCTAAAATAGTTACGAATAACATGGTATCAAAGACATGTGTCGGTATGCATTTCATGAAACTTTATATATATGTGAAAATAAAAACAAAAACTGCTGGAATCCGAAACACGTTTTGCGTTATCAAACACTTTTGCATACATTTACTAACCTAGAGCAAGGTACAGCAAGCGAAAGGGATGATCACAGTTGCAATTCTTTTGAGGATATTCCTGCTCGATAAGGGCTTCCCTAGAAGTCAAAGATCTACTTTAGAACTTTTTCAATACATGATATATCAATAATTTGCTTTATTAGTTTCTCACTCCAAATTATTCTTGAATGGAAACTTACAACAAAGGTAATCGTGCTCACTTGAAATCTCTCTCAAACTTTGCACACGGAGGATAAGAATATCAAATAGATATCCCTCTCTTTTCCACTCAGTAAATATTGTGTAATTTCAAGGAGAATTGGTTGCTATTTCTAATCACTAGAACTTCTCTGATACACTCTCTCGATAATGCAACCTAAATGGAATAACGTTAATCTTTTCCTCCATTCTCATTAAATCTCTAAACTTCCTCATGGGTTGGTACATATTTGAATACTTAAATTGAAACACTATGTTTATTTTTGTTTGTCTTCTATATGATGTCAGTATGGATTTATTTATAATGCAGCAGCGGTTTATCTTTAGTCAGAGCTGTATAAATGTGTAACCGAATGTGTTCACTGAAATGGACCGATATTATTTTTATCGATTCCTGAGAGAATATAGCGGAATGCTGAACTCAGACTGATTTTTAAATCAGAATAAGATACGTTAATATATGCAAGAGCAGATCAGGAAACTCAGTTAAGTCTTGTCCTATGTGTTACCAATAATATAGTATGTCAATTCAAATTCAGATAAGATGTAGAAGAAAACAGAATTGAAATCGATTGACAACACTGATCCAAGTTAATATACAAATGAAGCGCACGTGCACTAACAGCCATCCAAATGACTATTTCTCTATCACTTTTAATGTGCAGGTTTTAGGTTTTCCTTTACGTGTGTATATGCTTGAGTGTGTGTTTATTAGCATGTGCATAAGTCTCTTTATTTAGAATCTAGAAATAACGAGAGAGGGCAACAAGAAAATTACAACCAAAAACAATAGCAAGGGCAGCACCGATACGGAATATATGAAGTGATTATA
>NC_068999.1:15833881-15834427 GCF_001194135.2 Octopus bimaculoides | reverse complement strand
GGACACCGTGTATATATATATATAAATATATATATATATATATATATATACATACATACATAAACATGCGCATATATCTTCACACACACACACACACACACAAACATGTATTATATATGTAGGGTATAATCTAAGCTGTGATCTTTTGAAGAACATCTGCTTGTTGATGTATAACAATGAAGTATGTATTTGTTGTCGTTGCATTGATGTAAGTTACATACTGGAGTCACGATTGTCGAAAAGTTGCTTGCATAGTTATATAAAAGAGGTTAGAACATTTATGGGGTCCTATTTACATATATTTCATTTGCTAATAGACATCAATAAATTGCACATCTTTGCGGGAAAAAAAACGTAATAATTTAGATATTCTTCAGACAGAGAATCAAGTAGTTGTATTATTTGATTCTCATGCGAAATTTCTCATGATTCCTATTGGCAAATGTAACATGAGAAATGGTGAATAAATTCTACCGATAGCATTTTCCAGACTCATATATGCATATATATATATATATATATATATGCACATACACACACACACAC
>NC_068999.1:15827184-15830601 GCF_001194135.2 Octopus bimaculoides | reverse complement strand
TATATATATATATATATATATATATATGCTATAACTGTACAAGTATATATACACAAATGCATACATATATGCATGTATATTGGCACATGCACGTGTGTGTGTGTGTACAGTTTTAGTAATTTATCTTTGCTTCTATTGAGTTACATTTATAACTTGCTGCACTTATTTTGTATATTAATTAATTAAATCTCCATAATATATAGTACCAATCATAGCCATCATACCCATACAGCCATTTCTCACTCTCTATTCCAGAAGATCTATTTTGACCGTCTCTCTGAGGTTACTTGGCATATTTAAAATAACTAAAAAAAATATGTGAAATCGTATTTTAGAAAATTATATTAATCAATTGCTATTTTTAGAATGTCCTCACATATGCGATATAACATTCACGTTAAGAATAGATCTGTTCCCTAGCGTGCTGTGAAGTTTGACTGTGCCGGAGGAATCATATCACCAGCAATCATAGCATCACCAATCATAGCAAATATAACTGGAAATAGATTTACTGTGTCTTATTTACACGTTTCAATCTGCGACCATATATATTCATTTGTTTAAAAATCTTTTTTTTAGTTTTTTACTGGTTTCAGCCATAATCTAAGGTCATACTGGGACACCGCTTGTAATTGGTATAGTTCTCAATGAAGTAGTGACCTGGGCGTAGTTGCTCTTCTTTCCTTCCCCGGCTACGATGTTTGTTGATCCTGTATCTCAGATAAGAAGCTGTCGAATCATTCCTTGAAAACCTCCACATCTAATTTGGTAGATCTCTGAAGGTTTTTGATAGAATGTTAAAAGCTTTTAGGTCTTTTGACCTTATGTATTACAAAATTGGGTCCTTATTCTTGATGCAAAAGATGGGATTTTTGTACTATACTGTGCCGTTCAGTTCGGTTTTTGGTGTAGATTGTAATTACAAGTTCAGCTGCTATTTATTCCAGGATCTACCATATTTATGTCAGTGCATATCTTGTCTCTGGGTAGTAGGTCTTCGGTTTCTGTAACCTCTCCAAGTAAGCTCTTTGTAGCACTGACCGAGTCACGCTTCTTTGTGTAATGGCGAAGAATTGCTTCGAATACCGCTGTTAATTTTACGCTATGCGGATACCACAGTTGGGGCAGTAACACAAGCGACTGTGAATGAATGGCCTCCATAGAAGAAGTATGTTATTCTTTTTGAGTCTGAATTATCTCAGAATTCAATCAGCCACTAACCTGCCATCTCGGTAATATTTACAACGAATGTTGCATCACTACTCGTGGATTCACAGGCACTGACTTTGACTCTGCGATTGCACTATCAAGTAGTTTCCAAATGCATGCTCAATTATTTTGTCGACTCGGGGCTATAGTAGGAATAATTTGCTCAATGTGCTGTGCAGTGGGACTGAACTAACCCACAAAGCATTCAGTTGCAATTCGAGCTTCTTAGCAGCACGGCCATGCCAGCGCCTGTCATTTCAGGTGTAGCTGCTGAGAGTGTTAACGCTGTTCTTGCTTTCTTCTCACTCGATCAATGAAACGCTGTGTAGCATTGACTTTCCAACTCAGCAGTATAATTGACTTCTGTTGTGTCAAAGAAATTCAACGGTGATGACCACCATCAATAATTAGTGTAATCTTATGAAAAATACGAATAGAAATCAACGAAACGGTACATGCTATAAAACAAATTCAAGTTTGCTGGCGTTTGTAGCTATGATTTAAACATTAGTCTTCCATGACTAAACGTAAACAAGCTGGCGTTGGTGAGAGGATGTTCTCATTAAAGCTGTAACCTGAAAATGTGCAAGTATTAGATACTAGTTAATGTCTAGCCATATGTTTGAAAGTCACTGTTCTGTATAGAAAATAGTGGTATAAAAACAATTACATTTCGTTCCACTGACAAAGCGGAAATGCAAAGAAAAAAAAATTGTCGTTATTCAAATCAGATGAAATTATGTCACCTTATAAAATGTGAAGCCTACTGAGCAGTCAATGTGAATCTCTAGTTGTTATTATAACTACTTGTTCTATTTGTTTTCGTCTGTGGTCTCAACCTTGCTGCGCGGTCTTCCTCATTCATTCTTACGTCCTTCTCTCTGTCGGACAGACTCTCCGTCTTTCTGTTTGTCTGCTGTCTGCCTCTCTATCACTGATTCCATGTTTCTGTGGGCGTGGAGGGGGGGGGGCTGATAAGCATACATAGATATATACTTACATCACCGCCACCACTTTCTACAGCAATGAACCTAGCTAACAACAGGAGAATGTCATTGCAAATCCAAAGAGGTATGACATTGAATTGTTGAGTACTACATAAATGCATGATCCAAATATATATATACAGAATTTAAAGAAGAAAAATAAAGACTGAAATGTAATTCAACATGAAGAATAAATAGGATGACATTTCTACAGTTTGAAATGTGCAAAATTTTAAATTTAAATTTAATAAAGTTTCAAAATAGTTTCATCGTGAAGTGAATTGCAAGAGATAAATTATCAATGCTGTTTCACGTCACGAAATATACATAATCATTTCTTGGAAGGGAGTGGGTACTAATTTCATTGACTCCGAAAGGATGAAAGGCAAAGTCGACATCGGTGGAATTTGAACTCAGAACATAGCAGCAGGCAAAATTCTGCTAAGCATTACGCCCGGCGTGCTAGTGATTCTGCCAGCTCGCCCTTTACACAATATATATAATGTTGTCATAGGTTTTTGATGGTGCTATCAAGTTCCAAGGCATTTCATTAAAACTGCATTAAATTAATTGTAGTATACTTCGAATCATAGGAAACTGTTTTAAGAGAGTGAGGTAATGTTGTTGGCCAGCATTACTCCACTCATTTAAATGTCAAAATACTGAGTAAAAGCTGATAATGTTTTTAAACGATTCCACCAAGGTCGATAAATTAAGTACCAGATGTGTACTGAGGTCGATCTAAATTGACTGGCGCCCTCCCACAAAATTTCGGGCCTTGTGCTTAGAGTAGAAAAGAATATATTTAAGCGATTACGAGGCCACGTCTTAATTGGTGATAAATGCATACTGCATAATTACGGGTTAAATTTTTACACTATACAATCTGTATGTAACTCTTAATACATCTCAGTATATGTGCATAACTATGTATATATGTATGTGTGTGTGTATGTGTGTGTGTGTGTGTGTGTGTGTGTGTGTGTGTGTGGGTGTGTGTATAAAGTATATGCATATATGCACACACCACATAGAAATTTATAAGTTGAAATAATGAAGTCAAGCCAAACACTGATATTTTGAAACACTTTAATACGTACGTTTTAGTTTTGCGCAACATGATAGGAAATGCAGGCATTTCAACTCTTTTCAGTTAAGATATTTATGATACACAGACACACACACACACACACACACATACACACACACACACACACATATA
>NC_068999.1:15826559-15827151 GCF_001194135.2 Octopus bimaculoides | reverse complement strand
CACGCACACACAAACTATTCCTTTGTTACATCGGTATATGAATGCTAAACCTTTGAATGTAATCACGTTTTAATTTGATTGGGAATATTAATTTCATGAGGTCTTTCTTTGTTTTTAACGAAGAAAATTACATCTATTTTAAAACACTCTTACATACTATGAATCTCCTGAGAGGCAAGAAAATCGAAATACCAGTTATTTCATAGATTTAGAAAGCTTTTGAAATCATAGCATACAATAATTACATGCCTTCGTGTTTCAGAAATAATCTGCTGAGTTATGCTATTTCTGATATACTAGAAGATATAAGTGGCGATAGCGCAACCGCTGTTGTTGTTGTTGCTGGTGGTGGTACTACTACTGCTACTAACACTACTACTACTACTACTACTAACAACAACAACAACAACGCCACCAACATTATTATTAATACTACTACTACTATTACGACGTCTACTACTACCACTACCACTACCACCACCATCACCACCATCACCACCACTACCACTACCATCACCACCACCCGTAATGATACTACTTCTGCTGCCGCTGCTGCTACTACAACAACTACTTCAACTACTACTACTACTAC
>NC_068999.1:15820539-15826549 GCF_001194135.2 Octopus bimaculoides | reverse complement strand
CCCGTAATGATACTACTTCTGCTGCCGCTGCTGCTACTACAACAACTACTTCAACTACTACTACTACTACTACTACTACCACCAGCACCCCCAAGAACACCAACAGCGCCACCAACACTACTACTAATACTACTACTATTACGACTTCTACTGCTACTACTACTGCTACTACTACTACTACCACCACTACCACCACAAGCACCGCCATCGCCACCACCACCACCACCACTACTACCACCACCACTACTACTACTACTACTACTACTACTAGTACTACTACTACTACCACTGCTACTACTACTACCAACACTACTAAAATTACGAAGAATAGTACAAACACCATCACCACCAAAGGCACCACTATTTCTGCAGCAATGGAGATATCTCAGTTGCTGTTAGAGTTTGAAAGATTTCTTACTACTATCAAAACTACACTTCACCATTCTCCTGCTCATATATTTACTACTATAACTATACTGGGCACTGCTGCTGTTGTTGTTGTTGTTGTTGTTGATGATGCTAGTAATGCTTTGGTTTCTGTTTGTTGCTGCCATTGCTAAAGTTGCATTGCTTTCTGCGAATCTATAGAAATAATCGTTACAACACATTGATTCAACTTTTCCCAATTGCAGAAAGAAATCACATCAACAGAATTGTAATTACGTGCAATTGAAGTCAAAAGGGTAATGTTAGTAAAAGAAAAAAAAAAGACAAGAAAACAACAGATGTAATACAATATAATAAATTTTAAAAATAAATAAATATATGCCGAAGAAGAAAAAAACAAAACAAAAAGAAAGAAGAAAATTTGGCGAGCAAAACTACGTGAAGGAGGGCGTGAAAAGGGAAGAATAGTTAATATCAAAAGATCGAGATAGAAAGAGAAGGAGAGAGGGTAATATTGAAAGAAAAAGAGAATTAGAGAATGGTATTCAAGGAGAGAAATATTGAATATGGTATCTTGCAAAATTGTGAGAGGGAATTATGAGTCTAATATTATTGATACACATACACAAACATGCATATATATATATATATATATATATATATATATATAAGATGAGGGGAGAGAATGCACGTGATAGTAAGATAGAGAAAGTATAGAGAAACGTCTTAAGATTGGTGAATGTTTAGACAGATTAACAAATTTAATTGAAGGAAACACAGATATTATATTCGAAAAGAAAGTCGAAACGAGAGCTAGCTGGATAAGATCAATAATATATAAGGCTATATTGACGTAAATAAGAATAGAAAAAGAGAGGGCGAATGATGACACGAAGGTAGGAGCAAAATTGAAATGATATAGCATGAATAAAAGCAAAATATCGTTATAGATATATAGCTGTATATATAGAATGGCAATGAAACGTATAACTGATAGAATTGGTTTTTCTCAGAAATAGAAAATGAACAAATTTATTTTCAAATGAAAACATGTCACAATAGTTTTACTAGAAATCCATTAAAATTTTATCGTAAATAACATATATGTCACACATAAAATTCGATCCAATGTTTATTTATAGAAATACGAAATATTTTCAAATTACCCCATATAAAATATTCTGGCTTATTCAAAATCTTTTCAGCGCTTTTGAATAACAAGTCACAGCTATATTTCGTTTTTGTATTTCGTTTGCACACAGTTATATATGTAGTATACTTATTGAAACTTTAGTATAGCAGGAGTACAGTAGTGAGCATGATATTCAATTGATTTAATGGCAATTTATTAAAACTTCTTCAGAAAGTAATATTTTAAAGATTACAATTTAATTATCTAGATAAAATTATTTTCAAACGGAGAAAGAATCAATATATTACCGAAACGTTTGAATTGATTCAAATCTTAATATCAAAGTCAATTTATATTCTTTTGATATTTCTTTTGCATTAGTTAGCTACTTCTGAAAAAAAATATTAAGCAACTACAAATAATATTTGTAATGTGTAGCAAGGTTAAAACTCTTTAAAAGATTGTTTGTTTTAGGCATTTCAGTAAAGAAATGAAGAATAATGAAGCAAATAGTGAGTTGATTTCCAACTTGACTGAAAACCTATTTAACTTTATCAGTTTAATTATGAAATACAGAAATATAATTTTACTCGAAAACATATTATAAACTACTTAAAGACATTAATGTATTTCATTTAATCTTGCAACTCTGAATACTTATGCAATTTCATGACTTCTAATGTATGAGAAAACTTCAATAAATATTTGCAAAATGGCTATCGATATGAATTTGTTTTACACTAGACGCTGATATAACCACCTAACAATCCATTGCAGAGCTTTCAGAACACGCTCACTCACACGCACAAACGCATAAAACCTACGCCTGTACATGTATACACACTACACGCTGCCTAATTCAATAGATGGTTATGAAATAATCTAACCTAGGTTTCATGCAACAGATGATTGGAGCCAAAAGGAAATTATTCTAGATATCAAATGTAAATTTTCATTGAATGGTATTTTAACCTGCTTGGGTTTGAAATTCTATGAAGATATATTGTCTATAGAGAAATCTTCAGAATAACATGATACTTCCTTTGGAATATTAGTTGTTAATATATTAGGCATGAAACTTTTGCACAACAATGCTTAACTTGAATCTATAGATAAGTTGTTTACAGATTATACACAACTTCCTTGTGGTACAGTGGATTCCTTTACTTTTGAGTTACTTGTCTATCTCGATGAAGATTCTACATTGATTATATATCTGGTTCTAAATACATTTAAGTGCTGTTTGCACCGAATTTCAATAGAATTCATTGTAAATCATCTGTATGCCATTTCAATACTGCCTATTGTTGTTACTGTGCTTTTCTGCACAAGGGACTTCAGAACGCATTTTCGAAAAGTCGGTATGTGTTATTGTATTTGTATAGTTGCGTTCAGTCCGTTGAGGTGTTGTTTGGTGCTCCAAGCATCTATTGCTTAAAATGTAGATGAGTGCATTGCATAAGTTTGCATTGTATAACACCTAGATGTGTGCATGTGTATACATGAACGAATGTGCGTGTGTGTTTGATAAATGAATGTTCTAGATTGGAGTTAAATGATTGCACAGAATGAAACAAATCCATGCCAATGGTCATTTCACAAATACTTCATCTGTTATTTCTATACCAGTTATGAACCTAAACTGGATTTAGCGTTGTTTTTTGTTTCACCTTTGTGATAATTGTGTTCTATAGTAATATTCTTTAGTTTATATGAAGTATATATAATCTAGGGGCAGTGTACTAGATTGTCTTATTTTATATGTTTTGACTGTGTTTGTGTGCGTGTGTGTGTGACGGGGTTTACTATACACGTTTTTCCATTGATTATACTTAATCCTTGTTACTGAAATGCTGTACTAAAGGTTTTCTTTTCAATAAAATACGTGGTTATTTGAAGTTTTCGTTATTATATAACTTGTATTTGGGTTTTTAATTATTTATGGTTGTGGCAAGTTTAAGAATGGTTCAATCCTAGCTCAATGTTTATCAAACAACGTTAATGAAAATTTGGTAGTCTGAAACAGTATTTGTGTTGTAGAATATTTACAATACTAAAGATTTTCACTCCCTGTAGAGCATAGACCACTGACGCTTTCTCCCCAGAGCTCTCGACTCTGGGCTGTCTTTTTCTGCTTCTCTCCAATCTGATCCCTACCTTTTTCTTGTGGGGTCCTTCCAGATTTTAATACACCACCTCATATGCCTCCTTTAGGGAAGGCCTTCGTCTCCCAGGTTTTTCATTGTTATCCATTCTTCTGTAACTTTGATTTTCCTAGGTAAGGACGTTTGCCATATGTAAACCCATTTTTACTACTGGTAAGATACTGTCCATATTAGTCATGCTTCTATCCTTTAGCAAGTCCGACATAGGAGGTGCTGTCAGGTGCCTGCACTTAGCTGCCAAAACTCCTTAAGACACAAAAGCTACCATGCAATAAACAATACCTGGACTTTGTTGGGAAATTTTAAGTATAAAATTTCCTGAAACTTAGGTACTTTTAGAATCGCAAGGTCTTTCCCAATTTCAGACTGTTGGAGAAGAAAATAGCGCAAATCAATTGACAGTGACTCTGGAGCCGGAACGATTCGACTGAGAAAAAGGACTAACCACAGAAATATGCCTGAGAAGTTGATAATACGTACTTATTCAAGGGAGGATAAAATTATTATAGTCTTGTGTTCATTTTATTTAGAACACTTTCAAGACCTCGTAACATGCAAAGCTTGTGTCAAAGCAGAAACATGAAACAAATTGTTGCAATCCAAATGATGACAAAGCTCGAGAATGTGATTAATTACAGATTTCAACCTGAACTTCCTCATCATATTAAGTTGACGGGATTAATCGGAGAGGCCGTATTTGAAACACTATAATGATCCAATGCCACTCAAAATTGACTCAAAATTTCACCACGAACACTGTTCGCGTACAAATAGCATCATGTTAAAACCGATGTCCGACAAAGAGAAACTTATTTTTATAACCTCTGTTATGTTACAAAATCTCATAGATAACTAATTCTCAAATTGTTAGGATAATGAGTTTTTCGTTAAACAAAATCTTGTGCATAAGTATATATGACATGCAATTGTTAAACTGATGTTGGTCCTGTTGTCGTTGCTGTTGTAAATGATGTTATTAGCCACATTTTCCATGATGGAGCGGATTTATGTAAAAAGCGCTCGTAGTTCTGTGTAGCCTGTTATTTGTATTTTCCTAAAGAGTATGTTCCCTGGATGACGTTATCCAATGTAAACTTACATTTCTTTCTTAAAATTAGAGGAAGATGTTTTATGGAGATTTGAAGCTATTTCCAGCACGTCGTCGGCGCTATTATAGCAAAATATTACAAAAAGAAGACAAGCTTACAATCACTCTGTATGTATACCACAATTTATCAGATCTAGCTCTTTTCAGTGGTGTTTATTTAAAATCTAGCGATGTCAGCTTCATTGATGTTAACCGTGCTTCAAACGTGATTGATAAAATTATTACCTTATATGATCTTTCCACTCCACCCCACCTTATAAATCATCTGATAAAAGAGCCATATTTTAAATTTCCTTCTTGAACAGAAGAATTTCTATCTGTCTTCTTTCCTTTCTATCAAACACATTTCAAACTATAGCACTGCATTGTACGAAGACAACTGAGAATTGATTTTGACAATAATATTCGAGAGAATCAAATTTTGCTTACCATACGCTTGTTTCAGAAAATCTGATTATCGACTCCTTGTATTTACGCACATATACTCACACATGCACTTAAACATATATCTATATGTATGTATGTATGTATGTATGTATGTATGTATGTATGTATGTATGTATGTATGTATGTATGTATTTATGTATATATATATATATATATATATATGTGTGTGTATGTATGTGTGTAGATAGATAGATAGATAGTAGATATGTATGTACGTATTCTTGCATGCATGTATGAATGTACGTATGTATGAATGTATGCATGTATGTATTTGGTATATCCTATAACGTTCACTCATTTCATAGCGACCGTTCTGGGGCACTGCTTTGAAGGATTTAATAGCAAAAATCGACTAGTGTGCTAAGTTTTTAAGTGTGGTACATTTTCTCTCAGACTGTTTATGACGAACCGCTAAGTCACGGGGAGTAACAGACCCAATATATAAACACATATATACGCACGCACACACACACGCGCGCGCACACGTACACATCTGTATGTGTATATATATGATAGGCTTCTAATTTCCGTCAACCAAATCCATACATAAGGATGCGTTCGCTCAAGGGATTAAGTAGAAGACGCATGCCAAAGCTGCTACGCAGAAGAACTGAACCGAGAACCATGTGGTTAAGAAGCAAACACCTTACCACACACCCACTCATATGCATATACACACATAATTACATACATACATACATGCATACATACATACATACCTGCATGCACACATACGTGCATATATGCGTCCATCCATCCATATATATATAT
>NC_068999.1:15817213-15819221 GCF_001194135.2 Octopus bimaculoides | reverse complement strand
TATATATATACATATGCATATATACATATATTTATTTATATATATATATATGTATGTATAATCTAGCTATCTAGCTACGAACGTGCTTTTGTGTATATGTATGAGGCATGTGGCTTAATAGTTAGAGGTATTTCGCTCACGATGATGAAGTCGTGAGTTCGATTCCGGGTGTTGAATTGTATCCTTGAGTAATAGCCCTAGTTTCACGCTGCTCCAGTTCACTCAGCTAGTAATAATTATGTGTTCGCCTAATTGAAAAGAACCACCCTTATTACATATTTTTCGACTTCTATCTCCCTGAGAACTACATTAAGGATACTCATGTTTGTGGATTGATCAGCCATTTGCCAGTAAATTTTAGGAGCCGGCGCTTCCATTGAACGAATAAATTGATACCAATCTCATTTCTGAAGACGTAATGGAAACGAGCCAGATATACTTTAATTTTTATATCGTTTAAATTTGGGGTGTTATGATGCCCTATTAATAAGTGGGTGGAACACCCAGACATATTTGAGCATTCCATCGTTGATTTGCGTCCCTTTATGTTTTAGAAAGTAGTCAAGTTTCAAATATCTCTTATCAAAGTTCTTTATAGAGGGTTACTTGTAAGCAACAGCGAACAAACAAACCAGACAAGCAAACCACGGCAGTAGCATTACCATTGCGTGTGTCTCTATGTAATCGATCTGATGCAAAATGTTATACACATCTTCAGAAAATCAAATCGTATCCATGAAGAAATGACAATAATATAGACAGACAATAGTTGGAGTATGGCTTAAATAATCTTATCATCATAGCTAGATTGCATTTCACACTCTATTTGCTCGATCGAACTTGACATAGGTTTAAGCAAAACAGTTACACCAGCAAAGGCCATGAAGCATCTTCTATTTTTCATATTCATTGTACATGCTAATGGTTATCCTGTTTCACTTCCAAATTTGTTACTATTAGATGCACGCCTTTCACCCAAATCCATGCATAAGATTTTCATAAATAGCTCGGGGTCATTTTATACCAACAAACTTTTTTTCGTTAAATCTATTTAATCCTTTGTCACTATAATTCAATTCACGATTACTATAAATGTAATTTTCAGACATGTCCAGCAATTTAACAAAATATCCATTAAATAACAACTTTCATTTGTTTGCTTCAAAATAACTCTGGATATAAGACCTTCACTAACATTATTTTAAATCATAGCGTTATTGTTTTTCTGTGGGCATCCTTTCAATAGCAGTACAAAAACCAATATATATGATAACGAAAATACAGAATCAATTTAGTAGAGAAAATCTCAATTTTCGAATTATAAACGAATATCAATTTAAATGATTCTTGACAAATAACAAACATTTTTTTTATTATTTCTTTCGAGCTTAATAATATTAAATTATCTGTTACCTACCCGCGAAATGTTTTAAGAAGGTCCTTGTGGAAAAAAAAAAAAATCATAACAATTCAAACAAAAGCAATCCTTTTATTACCATATATTTTGGAAAACAGAGGATGTTGTTGTGTTTATTTCTACGTTTCTAAAATATATGGAGTAGATATAATACAAGTCAAATGTATATTTGATATTTCAGAGTGTTGTCTCGAGCGTACAACCATTACAGATATTAATGTATTTCTTTAAATATATATTTAACTGTGGGTCTGAAATGTTTAAAATTTCAAATAGGCTTGTAAATATGACATTGAGGATTAGCATACATAGAATCATTATGAATTATAATAGATAAACATATATACGTATTTATTTAAATAGCAGCACGAAGCCAATGAATGTTTTTTTTATTTAGAGTTGAATCTTTAGATTACATAATTTGAATTTACCAAAATCATTTTAAAATAACCAAATAATTATTAAGGACCAGAAACATTTATACGTGAACAGAAAATTGAAGATATTTCAAGCATTGCTTAATGCAAAAATAGTGTATATGTGTATGTTTGTTTGTTTGTGTGTGTGTATGCTAGAGTGTGTGTATTATAT
>NC_068999.1:15815989-15816881 GCF_001194135.2 Octopus bimaculoides | reverse complement strand
TGTGTGTGTGTGTGTGTGTGTGCGTGTGTGTCTTTATGTACTAATATATATATATTTATATATATACATCCATATGTGTGTGTGTGTGTGTGTGCGTGTGTGTCTTTATGTACTAATATATATATATTTATATATATACATCCATATGTGTGTGCAGGTGTATGTGTTTATGTATGTGTTTGCCTGTGTTTATGTCTGTAGGTATGCATACGCATATATAGTAAGAGGGAATAAGAGATTCGTATTCTTCTATACATAGAGCCTAAGGGAAAATTGTATTAAAAATTTCAATTACAAACGAACAAATTTATTTGCGTAAGATTTGGTGAAAAATATCATTGAATGTGAGTGCAAAACGAAACGAGGAGATAAGAATAATATGATATTAAAATTAGGCACATTTTGATAAATTAACCTAAAAAGTATTACTGCCTTATTGGATCGAAATGAATAGGACACAAAATCGTGCACATATATATAACTGATATGAATATAAACATGTGTAATACATAAATATGCTCGACACGAACATATGTAGAACGAAATTTGGTATTTTAACCAGCGGATGCAATTTTAAAATCGAAGATGCATAATTGGCTTGCGGTACGTAAAACATGTATATACATTTCGCATGTTTTCAGCTGCTTCTCATAAACTGAAAGTTTTATATTAAAATCTTATTTCGTGTTTACACTTCTTTTATAAACTTTGGGCATATATCCATGTAGATGCAACATACGTTCGTGTGTGTGTGTGTGTGTGTGTGTGTGTGTGTGTGTGTGTATGTGTGTGTATGTGTGTATGCCTGTGCATGCATATATATGCATATATATATATATACATACACAATCATATTTATATAGATATATATATACGCACATATATATATATA
>NC_068999.1:15813874-15815529 GCF_001194135.2 Octopus bimaculoides | reverse complement strand
ACATATATCTAAATATATAAGTTTGTGTGTGTGCGTGATTGCGTGCGTTTATGTGTATGTGTGCGTATCTGCGTGGGTCCGTGTGAGTGTGTGTGTGTGCAGTTTTAAGTGTGTCGATGATCGACTTCACTTAGATAGCAATGCTGCAAATTAAAAGTTTAAAATCAAGCAGAATTATTTGATAAATGAAATTATATTTCCAGTTTTGCTGGATCCTTCATTCCTAGCATTCACATTCTTTGTTCCTAAATATTCTTAACACGGGGCTTTCTGATAAAGCATGTCTGGCTCATAGTCGGTTTCAAACATTAAGACAAAACGTTCTATTTTCCAGAATGAATAATACAGATTTCATGACAGAATGTTGCAAGTTCCAATTCTAACACACGCAGACACACGCACTCGCGAAGTATAATAGCACACTGACATTTCCCCACATACACATAGATGCACAAAAAACAGAATCCTTTATGACGAAAAAATGTTGGTTGCACCGAAGTGTGTCTGTAGTTTTAAACGGATAAACAGGCACTGCTAAAATTTATTTTGTTCTCCTTTTCTATTTTGCAATTCTAAATGTATGCATTTGTGTATATGTATGTGTAAGTGAGTGTGTAAATGTATATATATGAAATGAGTTTGTGTGTGTTTTGAAATTTTTGCATCATAGATGCCTGAATAATTTCATGCCATTTTGCGCAAAGGAACTGTCAGTATTTCTCAGTATTCGTTCCAAGCCAACCAAATTAAATTTTATACGCTACCATATGATTTTGTGTAACTTGTCTTACGTTCGTTTCCACGAGTAACGTGTGAGTAGACACACACAAACACACACAAACACACACACATGTACATATCCCCGGGATAGTTTGTCCCCATCTTTTATTATGCCTCTATATGTATATATACTCACGTATAAATAAATACATACATGCATAAATACATAAATACGTACAGATATGCATAAATATATCTTGAACAGCTTTTTCAATGGAACGAATTTGACGTGTGGTTCTTCGGTCAGGGAATTCCTAGCGTCTCAACTATCACCTCAAAATTATCTTCAGTATTGCCGATATTTATTTTCTGTTGTTAATGTCATTTCTCTTATGAAGAATTTTATGATTTTTTCTTCTTAATTTTTTGTTAAAGATTTTCAATCATTTATATTCCATACACTTCCTTTACAAATTACTTATCTGCCAATTTTCTTTCACATTCACCAAACTCACCTACCTCCTATTCTTGAAAAATTCGTTTGTTATTACGAGACTTTTTTTCCTATTCACTACGTGTTTAACGTTGCATATATAAGACGGTGATGAGTGAGAAAGTACATGCTGATTTCTTCCTATTTTTACCCAGCTGTCACGTTTTCTAAAGAATAATCCACAGGCTTTCACGTTTCGTCTCCTATTTCTTCCAATTTTTTTCTTTCTGATACTTATTCTTGTTTTACTTTACTTTTCCACATCAATCTTTTATTTATTTTATTTTCCTAGATTCCCTCCATTTATTTTTTCCCACATTATGTCTCTTGACGTGTCTTGTAAACAGATGTTTGTGGAATCTTTATACTGCTAAGCAATATGTATGTATGTATGTATATATATATATATATATAAAGAGAGAGAGAGAGAGAGAGAGAGAGA
>NC_068999.1:15810381-15813758 GCF_001194135.2 Octopus bimaculoides | reverse complement strand
AGAGAGAGACACTTACATACATATACCTATACGTATGTACATTTGTATAAAACTCTCTATCGAAGTTCTATATATATATATATTTTTTTTTTTTTCATTTAACATGTCACACTGTTGCTTTTGTGGGTAGCTTTTCTTTTTATAACTTCTGAGTTATAAATCTGTAACTAGAAAAAGTTAACATAACCAATGCAGAACTTTCCGCTTAAGAAACACTGAAGCAAACTGCGTACGAAATTGTCCTTTCTCTATTATTCATGCTTAACAATGCAGCGCCAACATTAACGCCTAGCCTAGATAATTAACGGTATATTTCTCTGTTAGAGAATGGTAAATCGCATGCAATATAGACACAAGGGAACGCGTATAACAAATATCTTTTTATTATTTATCTAAATATTATATTCTCTATATATTTTAGTCACACATCTTCGGGTTTTCGATAATTATTAGTCTTGCTTTATTTGATATTAAATCATTAATGCTTAAAGCATATTTATTTTGTTATAGATATGAGGAAGCCTGTGCATGAATATTTTAATTACATAGGTGCGAAATCTCTACAACTGACTTCGATTTAATAACATAAAACCTTTTTGATTAATGCAGCATTAATCTCCCTGGGAGATATAAAATAGCTGGTGTTTCATTTAAAGTTAGATATTTTAAAATAATTATACAAATGACTTCTCCTTGGGAAAGTATTTAAAAACCGTCTACAAATACATATAGCTGGAGCTACTTTATATCTCATTTCCGTAAAATATCAATTGAAATAAGGCCTAACTATTCCAGAGATATTCAACATGTGACACATAAATCTACAAAAGATTCATGTTTCATAGACAGTCACCTTCTAGAGACAGATGACTATACATGATGAGTGATTTAAAGCTATACAATTACGTGGGTAGGATACAATTATACTGCTCTACACGTTGGGCATCTGCATAGACGAGGCGTAGCCAATGACGTATGGATGAATTTACGGGTACACATCAATGAAGAAATAAGCCAATATGTCCGCGTTTTCGAACAAATATAACAAATGTATGGAGTTAGGTATAGTGATAGTGGTAGTGGTGGATCTTCCCCATTCGACGACGAGGATACAGTTATTCGATATCGTAAACTACCTACTCATTAAGTTATGGGGTATGAAGCTGAGCGCTCCGCATACACAAGTAATGGAGAAACTGTCAGGCAGTGTCAGGGTGAGAAGGCAATTCATTTCAATTATAAGGATATTCTACCCATGAGCTTCAATAAGTTTCTGTCTATGAATATAACACACTTGATATCGCTTAACTTGAATACATAAGAAAGATGGCCACTCGTGTCGAGAAAGCAAGCTTTATAATGCGCCTATATAAGTTCTAGGAGCGTCTGCTTGCATTTGTGTGTGCGCGTATGTATACACATATAGGTAGGCAGAGAGCGAGACAGACAGATAGATGGATAGATAGATAGATAGATAGATAGATAGATAGATAGATAGATAGATAGATAGATAGATAGATAGATAGATAGATAGATAGATAGATAGATATTATATTCGTGTCTATATTAGTATGTTCGTTTTCCTTAGAATTTATAATGCACTGCAGAATAGTTCATTATGTGCATCGGGAAGCGTATGCAGCACTTTGCAAATGACGAATGTTTTGTTGATATTGCTTACTATTGGTAGATTTTGTTGTGAACATAATACAAAGGATGCAGATCTGATATTTCACCCATGAATTAATAATTTATGTTGATGCTTCTTTGTTTGCCAGTAACTCATTTAAACGAAATGGAACTAAGCACCATTGCAAACAGTGAGTTAGCAGTATTGAGCTTCAAGTAAATCGTTCATAAAAATGGTAAACCAATTTTAAGCAAAAACGCAAAATATGCATTTGTTTTAAGAATATATCATCCTACCGTCACTCAGCTAGATTGTCTCAGAATGCACAGAGATCGTTTGAATAATTTATAATATTTTGAACTGGTGCTTCATGTTTCAGATTTCATAGCCAACAAGAGGTCAACCTTAAAATCTAACCCGAATCCACGATCGATAAAAGAAGAGCTAACAATAAATATATCCTACTCTTTTCTGCTCGCACAAACACATCTATGTACACATACGCACATATACTAAAATAGAGCGAGTGATCCGCACACATGTATACATACCCATACGTACGTACATATATAATTAGCGTTGTGTTAAACAACAGAAATAAATCAATACTATATTTTTCTACTTCCTTATTGAATATATAGGAGCAGTTTAATACATTATGCTTCAGTAATATGAAAGAATAATGTTTATCATTTCATCTATTCAGCCTAGCGTTGAACTCTAATGGATAAAAGTGAACTCTTGGATTACATTGAAAGAATGCTTGAAATAACATTATTGAGCCGTTGTTGTTTGACATTTTAAATGTGTTCAAACAACAGTAAGCTAAGATTATATTTGCACTGCAGAAGCACTATACAGCAGACAGAATAGTTTATTTCCAAAGGAAAAATCCATTCAAAGATTACGTTGAGTTTGCCCAAATATAAATTTAACTGCAAATGTCCCTTATACACACGTACACACATGCATATACCCACGTTTATACTCATGCGTAAATGTATTTATGTAAATATTTATATATACGCGTGCATAAATATTAAGTATATGTGTGTATGTGTGTTTGTGTGTGCGTGTGTGTGTATAAAAGACGTATATTTACGTCTACATATTTACAAATATATGTGCATATATATGTTAGTATGTATGTTTGTATGCATGTATGTGTGAGTGAGTGTTTGTGGATATATAAATATACGTGTGTGTGTGCGTGTGTGTCTGTGTATGTGTATACACATGTATATATTTCCGAATACAACTCCACATATTTATTCGTACGTACATAGAAACTACACAACTACACACGCAGACATACTCAGATACATACATACGAACATTGATTGTCAGCTTGTATGACGTTTACGGATTTTTCTGAACTAGAAATAGATATGAACAACATAAAACTAAGATTTCGTTTCAAAAATTCTCGTATGTAATAATTATACAGAAACTTTTATACTACTATTGATGTGGTGTATATATTATATATTATGGCTCCGTTTTTGTACTTCTAGACACATAACACAAATGTTGGCGTCAGATCTAGAATGGCATCACGGGATATGAATCTAGGAAGTAGGATTCGGTTTGACAGATGTGAGTCCATAGCAACATATCAAACTGTTATTATTAAAAGCAAAAGCAATATTTCCAGCCAACGTATGTCGTAGTAGCAAGCAACACGCAAAATGAAACTGCTGCTATATGTATATATATATATATATATATATATATATATATATATATA
>NC_068999.1:15805984-15809980 GCF_001194135.2 Octopus bimaculoides | reverse complement strand
ATATAGAGAGAGAGAGAGAGAGAGATAGATAGATAGATTGATAGATAGATAGATAGATAGATAGATAGTTGGATAGACGAATAGATGGCTGGCTGGATGGATGGATGGTGTATTATTTTTGTGTAATGTTTCTAATATAACTAAATTGCTACTCTACTTATTTCCCACGATACATTCTCTGCCCCAATATTCCATGAGATATATTCAGTGTCCAACATCTTTGTTCAGCTGTCGTTGTTCAGCTTACGTTCAGTGTTTTAAACAATGACATTTCTGATAAAATTTAGAACATCTTTATAAGGCAGTCATCGTACAGAATCGTTAGCACCCCGGGCCAAATGTTCCACAGCATTTCATCTATTTATATGTTCTGAGATCAAATTCCGCCGAGGTGTACTTCGCCTTTCATCCTTTTGGGGTCGATGAAATATGTGCCACCGGGATCGATATAATCGACTTACCTCCTCCTCCGAACATGCTGGCCTTGTGCCAAAATGGGAAACCAATATTCAGAACATCTTTAATTTACATAAGTATAACATGAGATAAGCTTCGATCACGGTATTTCTGTACTTAAACGTTGGGCAATTGTGTTATATTCTATGGTTACTGAAATTACACTTTGGTATTAAGACATTGGAAATAGTTAAGCATCCTGTACTCGATCTACTAACCATGTCATGAAGATATTCTATATTTTCTTGTAAGAGTATCGATTTCACGAATGGGTTTGATTATGGATTTGTGGTTAAGGTCGCCAATTCGTTATCATACAGTTAGTTTCTGGTTAAATTCTACAAAGATAATTTAGTTCTACTAGTTTGCTTCAAGAGCTTTATTGCCCACGTCGCAGGTGTTACGATTAAATTAAGCGTCAATGTCACTATGTCTTTTGGAATGATTGATGCGCCTTTCAGTAAGTAATTTGTTTTTGTTTTAGAACATGGACGCAGGTTAAATCATTTGCCTGACAAAAACACCTCCAAAATCAAAGTTTATCATTGTGTATATTCACATTTGTTTAAATCCCTTTTTATCTAACTTTGAATTTTCATTTCATGGATTACTCTACTATCATAGTCTCGATTTGAGATGAAAATAGAGCAGAAGAAAATTACGTTTAAGCGTATCAAAAGGTGAATGGCTGGGTGATAATCCTACATTTTCATCCCATTCAACAACTCATGACCATTGTGTGTTATTAAGGGAACCCAAATTTTTTTAAGGGTCTGACTATTTCTCCTGGCTGAAAATAGACTAGAATTTATTTTTATTCGTTTCTTTTCCCTTTCTAGTAAAAAAAGACCTTTTAATACGAACATGGCGCTTTGTTATTCGTCTATGCCCCGATTAAAGTATTTGATACGAAATGTAATATGAATGAGTTCGCGTCTAACCATCCACAATACTATACTCCAGATTTCACTGATTATTTCGAAGTTTAATTAATTAATAGCATATATATCAATAACATGTCTTATTTTTTAAACCACGTTTTAGTTAAAAAAAAAAAAAAATTAAAATGTGTGTAGTTAAATCAACAACAAGAACAGAAATAATATCAATAATAAAGTTTCATCATCAAATCTGTTCATCTCTTTGACACCTATATGTTTATTTATGTGTATTATTATTTTTTTTTTATTTAGAAAGAATTTTTCTTACATGGTATTTTGTATGATACATTATACTATGATGAAACAAAAGATATGACAACATTCAATATAGACCTGTATGTTTAGATGTTTAAGCGTAAACATTTTTCACAACATTCTGATTATAGCCTCCCTCATATATTATCTGTCTTTTTCTCTTTCTCTCGCCCAATGTCTCTCCTTCTCCCTCTCTTTCACTTTCTCTCGATGCTGCAATAAAACATCATTCACTACAAAAAGAAAAAACGAAAACCAAATTGATAATTTGACCGCTCACTTTTTTCTTTGCTTCAAAGCCACGGCTTTATCGCGTTATGTGATCAGCTCTGCTATTTTGCTTCTAAGCATTTATCAATCGTGTATTATTTATTGGTTATATCTCTGCAAAATTCCATTTTCTTCTCACCCTTGCATCTCACTTTCATTTGTTTTTCTTTATTTTTCGCTATAGGTTTTTTTTTTTTTGGTTATTCATTCCCAGTTATCAAATCTTATCCTATTTTAATCTATTTGGAATTCTCTTTTGAGAAGAATCGATCGGAAAATGTATTTATATCACACCATCTATGAATTTAGTGAGCAATGTTTATGTTTCTTTATATATTTTTATTTTAGCATAGACAAAGAGCATTGACGAAATAAGAAATAGATATACAAATACGACATCACAAACCGGCAAAAAATACCGCTTGCTACAAGTGTAAATGAAAACAACGATTTAATCTGAAAGAATGTGTTTACAACGAAGTATAACCGATAACTGTGCTCAGTATTCGATTTACCAGCTAAGCGTACGAATCACGAGAAAAAATATCATTCTTCGTGATATAAATAATTAAACATTAAATAAAAATTTCACAAATAAATATTTATTAATTCAATTTATGCAAGTATTTAAAGATTGCAAGAGAAAGAGTGGATATAAAAATTTTGGTTGCTACTTAAATTTTTATCCGGCCACAAATCTTTCACGTTAAAAATTTTCTTAGAACACACATACACTTGATCAATGCATATGTATGAGACTGTGTGTGTGTGTGTGTGTGTGTGTGTGTGTGTGTGTGTGTGTGTGTGTGTGTATGTATATGTGTGTTTGTTTGTGTGTGTGTGTGTGTGTATATTTGTTTGTGTGTGTGTGTATGCAAATATATATATATATATATTTGTGGATAGATATTCTTTTTATAGTTGGGTGTTTTTAATACGATACAAATGGTTTCATGGAAATAAAATTCGCAATTTTTCAATTGTATTTTGAAGGATAATAGTTGTTCAGCCATTTTATCTTATTTAATGCATACATGATATTCTATGATAATAGGTGTCGGAAAGGCACACCATTAATTAAGTAGGTAAAGGGAAGCAATCATGCATGAAGCATAGTACAGGTTATTTCCCTACAAGTCATTTGCAACCTGTGCAAAGTTAATATAAATTATATAATTATACATAAAGTTTATTTTATTAAAATCTATTATTATGAATCATGTGTGTGTGAGTGTGTGTGTGTATGTTTGTTTTAGACTTATAAAGTTTTATAAACTCTGGAAATGTATACAGCGATATGTAATATAGATATACACAGTCACATAAATACACTTAGTAACAAAACAACCGTACACGCATAATATGAGTTACAGTGCTGGGAATTTTGCGTTATAACGCTTGTGTGGAAAGTAAGCATTAAACTGAATAGAATTGAATGCAGAGGTTAAATGCATATGCACAGTTGCATATTTGTATTACAATAGTTTTTAAAACTCTTATATGTTTTCATTTGTACCGGTACTGCAGTCATGTGCTTCGAATAGGCACACTTTCTGCCCATTCTGTTAAGAATGGAGATTGTATTAATTGTTCACAATATTATTTCAACGTTGTAGGTTAATAATTTTGTGTACAAAGACTATTAAATCTCTCACCTAGATTTCCACTTCTCTGAACATTTATGGCTACTTTACCAAATCAATGAATTTAAATAAAAATGACTTTCCCCAGATTTAAAACACAAGTTACGAGAACGGAAATAAACATTGCAGCATGACATTTTATCTCAATATTTATTGTCAGAGAAGTGATGAATTATGAACTCAATACGTGTGCCTCGAGAACTCTTTAATATTGTGTAACTGAAAGCTGCATAATTCCATTAGTCCGAGTATAGGTTTCCGATCGCGCAGATGGCAAATAGAGCTTGTTTTGCATGGAAATAACTGTTGCTAAATATCATATGCAAGTTATGAAAGCAATGTTCTCTACATGTCTTTCTGTCTTGGTATGTATGCTTGTAACAATGTATATCTATATTGCTCTCCCTCTCTCACGCTGTAATATGCATATA
>NC_068999.1:15802033-15805246 GCF_001194135.2 Octopus bimaculoides | reverse complement strand
GTCGATGAATTTAGGTTCTAGATTTTTTACTGCGATTGATTCTAGTTATTCTTTATTATTTGGTCGTTGTGTTCAAAGGAGAATGAAAGAGCGCCGCCGTATCTAAAAATGAACGCGGTGTTTCGTAAATTTTGAAAGCGCTTCTGTGATAACGTAGGCAATCGAGGCCACAATGCAACATTTTAACAGCCTTTTCATTTTTTTTTCTTTTACTAACTCAGAAGAAACATCACAATATATTTATCACACCTCTCGGCTGGGAGAGTATTCGGTTAGTTTAGTACATACGAGAAAATAAAAACGAATATCTTTCGTACAATATGAAGCCAACAACTGTTACGCTTCAATATTACAATTTCTTCTTCACAAATATTATTTGTCCGCCTCTAAAAGTATGTATATTAATGAAGGAAAAAAGCAAATTATAATTTAACTTTCAAATTTGTTATCCAGTTTACTATATGGTTATGGACCCGTACCACGAGAAAAGACTATCTTTATTTATTGATGGGTTCATCGGATCCTGCACAAGTTACAGATATTGTTGCACCCTTTCTGACTCATAAGATAAGATCTTATTTGCGGGAACGCGGTGGAAACTTTGATTGTGATGACATAATCAAGAACGGTAAATAATGTTAGATTTTCAGTCATTGAGAGATTCCGCAAAATAGAATTAACATTCTTTAAGAATTTTAGCATCTTGGAATAAAAGATGAATGTTCTTGAGGCTTAGAATTGAAATGCGATCTACATTTCCCTGTCCACCTATGTAATGATTCTAATCATTAACCCATAAATTATATTCACCCAACACCGTAATCTTGTAAAGTATGTTTCTCTTGAAATATCCAAATGTTTCTGTCACATAGAAATATTCAATAAGAACTCTGACTATTACAAAAATGCTTTTTTTAATGTTGATTTTGAAAATAAGATCCAATATATTGCATGCTCTCATAGAAACAACACTTAATTTAGTGTATATTCAATTGAAAATCACATGAAATAAATTAAAACGCTACAGAATAATTTAACTTGCCCTTCCAAGCATAAAATACTTTAGCAAATAAACGAATAAGTGATAATACTAGTATAATCGCATCTAATATAATTAAACACAATGATAATGTAACTACAAGCAGATCCAATAATAACAACAACAACAACACTAATGATAGTAATAATAATAATAATAATAATAATAATAATAATAATAATAATAATAATAATAATAACAGTTCATTGTATCATAATAGCAAATACAAACCGTTAACCTTACAGTCGGAAAAGTTTAATAAAACAAGTGAAATTGCTTAATCTAAACCAACCTCTTGAGAGTGAACAGATAGCTAAGCATAGAGTTAAAATGTATACTATAATAAAATAAGAACATACATCTAATAGGAAGTTTGAATAAAATGGTCAGAACAATTCTAATACAAATATTAAAATTCTAACTTAAAACGAACAACAAGAAATAATGTAATCAATTCTGACATGTCTAAAATTGGATATTCTAGCAAAATATCTTCAAATACACGCATTACGATATCCTCCTAATAAGAATTACTGCATCACATGAAAACAATAGAAGTATTATATTAAAAAGATTAAACGTAACTTGGTTTAGTACACTGCATGCAAAAACTATAAAGCATATACACCTAATTCTCTTTAATGCATTAAGTAGGGACTTTGCTCGTAACCACATTAAATTTTTAGGAAAACACACTGTTAAATTTTCACGCTGTATAGTACCAAATCTTATTAAATATTCTAAGGTTTAAATACTGGCTTCAAAATTTGGCACAAGGCCAGAAATTGAGGATTAGAAAGTGAAGTCGATTACATCGACCCCAATGCACAGCTAGTACTTATTTTATCGATACTAGAACGGTGAATGGTAAAGTTGACATCGGCCGAATTTGAACTCGAACGTAAAGGTAGACGAAATGCCGCAAAGCATTTAGCTCGCATGATAACTTATCTACCGACTCGCTGCCTTCAACAAATGGACAATAATAATGTCCTTTCAAATATAGGCACAAGGCCTGATATTTTGGGTGAAGTAGCAACATTATATCGTCCCCAGTATCAGGCTGGTAAGTTACTTTCCGAAATGAAAAGGCAAAGTCGGCCATGGCGGATTTGAATTCGGAATGTAAAGACGTGCGAATTGTCTTGCCGCTAAACTCTAAATAAAATCTCAATTGTACAACTCTCCTAGAAGAATATATTTTTTTTTTTTACCAAGTTCGCGAAATTGAAGGCACAGTATTCCCTAAACTTATCTATGAAAGATAAATCGGTATACCGACTTTGAAGAATATCGAAATAAATCAATATTAGTATCTATCAGATAAATTACTCATTGAAACCTGATGTAATTGAATTCAAACGCTTTAGAGGTTATTCACATAGGCTGTCTAGGAGGATCTACCTAAAAACAACGTCTCATGTGAAAACGAATCAACTTGAATAAATAATGTCTTGAAATGTAGCTGTAGAACGACTTCCACCTGTCCAGTTAAAATAGCGCCTCTGTGACAGACAACTTTATCTTCAAATATACTTAATTATGTCGTATCTACTAATTACATTAAATTTTGTTACATTTTACATACACACAACTTGATAAGTGAACTGCATTCTAATCTTAACTTTTTGCATATATAATAGAAACTTTACAGATACATTTTAACAAGACTCCGTTCCTACACCGAAACCGGCAAAGAAGCAGACTAAGACCTACAAAAACGCTACATATTTTTTTAGGTCACATTCAATAGGTTCACCTAAAACAAGAATCCTTTTACAGTTCTAAACACAAATGTTAAACCGAAGGTATAAAATTACTGTATCACCATTGCATGTAAAGAAAAAACAATACACTTACTTATAAATTAGTATTATATATACATCTATGTATATACTGAAACTATTCAGAAGACGGAAATATAATGCACATCACTTCTGAATAATAAATTGATAAAATAATCCTTAAGCTTTTAATCTTATTTTGTTTAAAACAGAATTTATAACTGTCATTGAAACTTAGAACTTACGTATTATGTTTCTCGAGATGGATACGTGTGTATACGATCGTCGTATATAAAGAAATAATTATAAACTGTGTGTGCGTGTATAAATATGCATAATTGAACATACACAAGCTTACACGTGTAATTGAACACGTGTGTGTATGTATAT
>NC_068999.1:15800826-15801446 GCF_001194135.2 Octopus bimaculoides | reverse complement strand
ATATATATAGATATAGATATATATACATATATATACACACATGAGTATATGTAAATATATACTAAGTTGTGTTATATAATCTGTATAAAAGGCGGGTAAGTAACGCGTAATAACGAGTGAATAGATACGTACTGTTATTTCTTGGTAGCCAAATGGATACCTGCTGGCATCCCTTTTGCCATCGAAACCATTTATTTCTGTTAAATTTGTATCTTCTTCTACGTATGGTAGATTAGGATGTTAAACTTAATTTTCTTCCTTAGACATTCTGACTAAAGTTATTTCTCTTCCATATTTATTTCACTGATAAAATAAATCTAATGGTCTTCCTTCTTTTCATGCCATATAAAGAATGGTCTCTCAAATTTATCGTGCTCATAACTTCGCACTGCTAAACTACAAATTTTGATAAAGAGTAATGAATTATATTATTATGTTCTTCTATAGGTCTAATTTTTCAATATCATTATGCAATCATGTACGCAATCAATGAAACACGGATACATTTTATATAACTGATGTAAATAGAAAAAAGATAAACCACCTCTCATAATGTATTCATCTTTCGGACATACATACATACACATACATACATACACATATAAAAGCATCATATATAT
>NC_068999.1:15797364-15800732 GCF_001194135.2 Octopus bimaculoides | reverse complement strand
TATATATATATATATATATATGTATATACACATATATATATAAACATGTATATACAGACTATATTACACTAGTTCCAAATTGTAATAATATTTCCATCGGTGAGTCGAAATTTTCCGCAGGGCAACTAATTTACACTGTTGAGAAAGCTTTCAATTACAAAGCACTAAAGATGATCACTCGTTTACCATCAATTTTACTTTTAATCTTTAAATAGTATATTTTATTATATGCGATACTATTATACTGTACTTGGTGTATTACTTACACTATGTTTTTGTTTCTCCAATGACAGTACGGAACATTTTATATATACATCGGTTCATTTCTCTCAAATCAATGAATTAATTAGATGATTACATTTGACCACAACTCACACTTAATATATCTAAGATTGTGTTTATTTAAAACAAGTAGGAATGGGCAATAGTTGCTTACCTTCTTCGGATGTTCCTCTTACAAAATTTTTACTCATTAGAAGATATGTATTCCGGCCACTAGCGTATAAAATTAATTAAATTTTTCCATGAATTTATTCGTTTAATATATTCAATTAAGCTTAAATTGCAAATATCGTATCTTGATGCTATCAGCATTAAATCGTTTGTTATTCTGAGTTGCGTAAGAAACTAGATTGTATAGCAGCTAGTATAATATTTATTTCGTCTTTAGATAAGCATCAGAATATTCTTAATTGAGTTTCAAGGGAAATACTGGTTAAAGAAAAACAGATCCGATCAGTTTGACATTATTAAGGGCTCCAGCGACTCCTCTCAGATGACTGGCATAGTGTGAATTTACATTTAAAAATGTATTAATAGTGATTTTCCATAAATGGGATGCGTGTATAATATAGGAATGACGCTCTCTTTAGTGAATATAAATCTAGTAAAGCAAATCTAGAAAGATCCGGGGAAAAGCTCTTTAAATTATATAAAGATCTAGGTCTGTCTATTTCCATTGAAAATTAACGTGGTAAAGTTAATTTCCTTAGTGTTAATTTGATTCGGGTACGGGAGCATATCAACTGTACCACAAACCCAATGAAAACCTTAAGTATATCAGTAAAAATCCAAATCACCCAAAACTTTTTTTTTTATATTACATGGTACTCATTACGGGAGGTGAGTAATGTGAATGTCTCTTGACATAATTAAGGGGGTGGGGTTGCATGAAGTATATAAAATAATCTATTCTCTTAATATCTAAAAATCATTCTAAGTTTAAAAGATGTGAGAACTATAGTCATTTAGCCATTTCAACGCAAAATATACTGCCATGTACCCTGAGAATTTAGGATCCCTCACATGAATATCACTTAAAGATACTAAAACCTGGCTCATCAGTTTACTTCAGCCACCTGCATAAGTAACATCTTGAGCAAAGTTGCATAGGAATGCCTACCTTGGATGAATATTATTGCAACTGAATCAACTAAATGCACATAAACGTTACATGACATGATACCAGGACACTTATCCAGCCAAAACACTTATCACAATGCAATTCAATGTGAACAATACTATAAAAATAAGTTTTAAAGATGTCTAATGCTCTATTCTTCTTTATGATTTGATAATATAATGTGTATGTGTATTGTATGAAATCTAATGAAATGAAAGGTTTTACCTATCGAGTGAAGTAGCGTTTAATCGTTCATCTTAAACAATTCTGTATGTTACCTATCTTTCAATGTAGGTAGCCCGACCTGGATTATATCAGAGTGCTTATTAAGTTACCTGCCCAGGTTCCAAATCCCCATGTGTGTGTGTGTGTGTGTGTCTGTGTTTGTGTGTGTGTGTGTGTGTGGGTGTGTGTGTGTATGTGTGTGTGTGTGCGCGTGTCTGTACATTGGAACCTCGGGTTACGAATGTAACGAGTTCCTGAATGTCGTTCGTCACCCGAGATGTTCCTAAACCGAAACTATTTAGAGATGGAAACAAATATGAACAACTGAGGAAGATAGCAACATAACCTTTGCACAGTAACTAGTTCGCATACAAATACTGGCTAAATCATGTTCAAATCACACTTTATGCATCAAGAATAGACATATCGGTTAACGTATTATAAATTATATTATTTTTTATAAATGTAAGAGAAGAGAAAGTAGTCACTGATGTACAAATAGTTCGGTTGGCGTCAGCTAGAAATCTCTCATCATGGGTGTTCGTAATTTGGTAGGTAAACATTTGTAAATATGTTCAACGAAGAATATTCTATCTCAGAATCTCGTGCAACTATAGACATTAAATAAACCTTATAAGCGCATTTCATTTTCAAAACATTGGATTTTTTTAGTGAGAGATTATTACTTACAATAGTAAATCGTAACCCTGGCTGACGGAGGGATTAATGGGTAATGCATTTATAAGCATTTCAGAATTAAGAAAACACATGAACAACTGTGTAGAGGAGGGCGTAAAAAGAAGCAAACATACATCAAAATTTAAGGGATAAATATGTAGTCTTAAAACAATCACAGAAACTACCTCCCCTCGCTCAGTCACAAAAGGCATAAATCCTTATAAACTCTACTCTACGCAACGAAATCATACAAATACAATGCGGAAATAAACAAGGAACCACACGCATATACATACTTACACATTTATACCTGCATATGTGATTGCCTCTGTATGTATGTATGTGTGTGTGTGTGTGTGTGTGTGTGTGTGTGTGTGTGTGTGTGTGTGTGCGTGAATCCATACATGTGTGTTCGTGATTTCATTCATATTTGGGAGTGAATGCATGTGTAGCCAGGCGGTTAACTGTTTGCTTTGCAATCCTGAGTTTGTAGGTTCAATATCACTACTTTGTTTTTACTCAAATATACTTTAAAATAAATGAGACTACATCTGTCTGTGAAGTGCTCACTTACAATAGTCTCAGACGATTCAATGAAAGAGTTTGACTCAATAAGTGAAATACATGTTGTCAATACCAATGTAGAAATTTCTAAAGTTTAAAATGTACGTGAATATGTATGCATGTTCGTATACATTTTTATATGTACATAGACTGATAGATTAATAGATATGTATATGTGTATTTATATTTTGAAATAATTAGCAGTGAAAAATATGTCTTTACAAAGATAAAATTCATATACGTAGCATTGTTATTAAAGTAATTTTCTACTAATTCAGCTGGTACATTTGCTTCCTGTCTATTTCAAATAATCATTAGGAATATTTTCAAATATAGTGATGTTGTTTTTGGTTTTTCTTCTTTTCCAGTATATTGGGAAAACGGTGAGATCATGTCTATTAATTATGTCACATATTGTAGTTGATAAACAGTTACAAATTCACTTCGACATACACATGTTTGTATGTTGTATATATATAAGTATACATACATATATATA
>NC_068999.1:15794862-15796756 GCF_001194135.2 Octopus bimaculoides | reverse complement strand
TATATAAATATATATACATACATATGTACATGTATACCCTTATATTTGCAGACTATACATGTCTAAATATGGTTTCACTCTTTATCTAATTTCACAATAAATATAGATTCTATTAGTCTTTCATTCACGTGTATGTATTCACACATATAATTGAAAATATATAATGACACATTGAGTTTCTTAAAATATGCATAATTTTTGAAAATGTTAACGTATATAAGTGAAAAATTCTGTTTGCATGCTTATCTACACGAAGGTGGTTTGTTTAAATGTATGTAAATATATGTAAAACTAGTTTAAATTCATCAAATCAAGAACTATACAAGCATTAGTAATCAACATTTAATCGTTACAATGTGTATATTACTGGTATGAATCTTTCATTTTATAGAGATAAGATAAAATGCAAAGTGGATTATCACTCGTTTTAAACGCCAGAATTGGTGATTTGTTTACTAAATCCATAACTAACTTCGTCCTAATCCATAGACTTTACAATGAGAAAATCTTTAATATCGATATGTTTGAACAATGCTGCAGGTTTGTGGTTCATTAAAAAAGAAAAAAAAAGGAACTATTGTATTAGGTATTGAAAATATCTAGAGCATTTCAGTCATTTATTTATTTGACCCGGAAAGTCAATCATAGGTTAATTGCAATTCAGAACACACAAGGGAAAGCAATATAGTTTCGGGCATTCTCCCGCTCTTTTTCTATTTATGCCATTTCACCATCTTTCCAACATTCATAATAGCTGTTATATAGCTGATGTTGATACATGATTGCTGACAATTTCATTTTCTTTCACAATGATTCTACGTCTCTGTTCAGTTCCCACACATAGGCACTAGAAAGACATAACAATTTCATTTTGATAGGAACATTTTATCAGTAATGAATAAAAACTGTCGAATCTTATTTCTGTTATCTCCTCGGATATTTTTCTTAGGTCTATTTATCTTATCCCCATCCAATTGTCTTTAAGCTTCTACCAATTTGTACATCTGTTGTGTCTTTAAGATGAGATATCGGTGTGTGGTGATTGGTGTGCTTTTCGGTCTATTATTCTCATCCCGAATTCATCTAGCTTCTCACTTACTTTATAAAGGATAGCGCTATCAGGTGATCACAAAAACAGTCAGATAATACATTGATCGGCAGTAAAGAGAACAAAAACGGTAAAAGACGTAAATAGTGGCTTGAAAATTAACTATTGATTATTATCATTGCATTTCTTATGCTGCACTTTTCTTTTACAATTTTGTTCCTTTTTTTTTTACATACCATTCATTTCCAAGAATCATCACATGCTGATATCCAACGATTTCATCTTCACTCCAACCCAACGCCATGTCAAAAACACAGTGTGTACCAATATGAAAATCTATATAGTGAAATCTGGTCAAGGTGAAAAATGTGACAATAGGAGTCATATTATTGAGAGAAAAAAAACGTATTTTATAAAGCAACCTCAACTTCTAGTTGTATATATTATCTCTCTTCATAATACTAATATATTTGAACAAAAAACTTTTATAATGCAAAACACCACAACACACTTAAAAGGAATCTAAAAGATGAAAGCTTACATACACACACATGTGCGGTGTTTTTGTTTGTATGTTCTTTTTATTTTCTTTTTGTTTTTTTGTTGCTGTTGTTCCGAAGAAAGTTTTCTCGTTCTAGCAAAGTACTCAGCAAGAATATGGTTGTTTATGAAATATTGGCTTACAGAGTTATAATTCTTTTTCGAAGCTCATAATATTTTTTTCTGTAAAGAATGGTTTTGAACAAAATATGAGCGCTGAAACGGAATTATATCACTGTAAGCCAGTTTTTAATACACACATACATACGCTTATAAAACTGAAGTTCTTCCAATCTTCTGAGGTGT
>NC_068999.1:15792484-15794626 GCF_001194135.2 Octopus bimaculoides | reverse complement strand
ATATATATATATATATATATATATATATATATACACACACATACATACGCTTATAAAACTGAAGTTCTTCCAATCTTCTGAGGTGTATCGTAGCTATTCTCCTGCGTTCAAGGTTTCCAGCATTTCAATCGACGTTTTTAATAATTTCTGTTCTGTCTCCAAATAATATCAGGCTCTGGGTAAATGGTTTATTCTATATGAGAAACAGGATGCTTGTACATGTGGAAACAGGAGGAAAAAACGAGAATTGATCCAAAAATGGACGGAATGAGAAGACATAGGATGAATAAACACGGAAGAAGAAGAAGAAAGAATGGAACTAAATTAGAATCACAACCCATTTAACGTAGAATCTATACTAGCTGGTGTGAAATAATATAACGGAGAGGAAACCAAACTCACAATCTGGAAAGGGCGGTTTCCTCCAGTTCGGCAAAAGAAATTTGTCCATATTGTGCTATTTGCTAAAAACTGCGGATCTGGAATTAAGCAGTGGTAGAATTCTTGGATCTAGAAAAGAATATTTTATGTACGCATAAGTTCCATCTCTTAGATCCTTAAATATATGGTATAGATGTTTCCACAATTCTCCATTTGGTTGCATGTGATGTGTTATTGGTCTTCAAATCCTATATGTGTTTAGCAAACTTAATGGCTTTACTTTCGTCGATGTGCCGGATAGAAGAGTGATGGTTTTCATAACGTCTTTTAAACCTGCTCTTAGGTAAACCAGCATAATCTTTTTTCAGTTACGTTATCTTGAAGCATTGCTGTAACTTCTGCCTCACAGATGATAGAGTACATCGTACACGCCTGGTCAAGTTTCGAGATCGCGACATTTATGACTAGGAGTGGGCTCTTTGTGAGACTTGCGAGTTACGACCATCATACTGGGAGCAACAGAAGTACGATATTTTTATCGCGCACCCATTATTCCAGTATTCCAAACGTGTCCATATCGTCTTCTGTACACAGAATGACATTATACAATTTGGTCTTTCTTTTTTCATGACGTTGGGATTGATTTGAGGAATTCGCCAGCTCTATCTTGTAGATTTAGTCTCCATATGAAATGAGCTGTCTTGAGCCGACAGATCAATTAAGCTGAATTAAAAGAAAATTAATATATATTCATACAGTTAGTCCTTGACTAGTCACAAATGATCACAATCCTAAATATGTTTCTCAGCAGGTCTGCTGTGATGTACTCCTAAGTAATTCTGTTTCTTTTTCACTTGGAGAATACAGTCATCTGTATAAATCTGTATGTGTATATGTATCAATGTGATATTCCTATCTGTGAATTTTGTACAATAAAGAGAAACAAATATTTCTAGATGTTGTTTTCTAGACACAAGTCTTGAATTCAATCTGAATTATAGATCGACAGGTTAAGCTCAAACATATTATTTTCTTTACTATGACTGTCAAAGCTTAGTTTCTTATCGTAATTTTGATCCCTTGTGATGACTAATTATCTTTACAAAAGCGTTGGTTTCAGTTAAAATACAATTAACGTGAAAAAAAAAATTCAGCTGCAAAAAGAAAGATTGTTATTTGATTGTATTGCAAGATACGAACCGAAGTGATTTAATTTTCATCGTATAAGCGCATCCGATTTTCTTGCAATATAAACTAGTTCAAACATCCAGACTATACCGGTAAGGATGGTTGTTAGAAATCTAACAGGGTTAATAAAAAAAAAAACATGTCAATAGGACAGATGAACTCAGTGTACGTTCAAAGACTATATAGCAATAGCACGGGTATTCAGAAATTAAGGGTTGGTGACCTGTGTGCTGGAAGGCCAGTGGGATGAAAGCACCATCAGCTTTTGCTAAAGCATGTCTCGTGTAGAATTCCACTGTAATATACAAATGGATATGCAATGATAGCATTGGACATTATGTGGGATATTTTGCATACGCTTGAGGTTATAGTATTCCCACATTCCAACGCCTACGAGTCATATTGGCACTAAACATTTTGTCCCGGATTCTCAACGGAGCATGGGAACAGAGCGTCTATATGGTGTTTTTGCAAGCTTTGTTGAACCTAGAGTGTTGCCCGTGCACGCATGGACAGCGTCCACCTTTATATGTGTGTTTGTATGCATATATATATATATATATATATATATAT
>NC_068999.1:15789071-15790452 GCF_001194135.2 Octopus bimaculoides | reverse complement strand
ATATATATATATATATATATATGAAGGAGGAAGTGTCCGGCAAGCATTACGCGAAAGTGCTAACGATTCTGACAGCTCGCCTCTTTATACACACACGCACGGGCACACACACGTTCTGTTCTGACGCAATGTCTCATTGTTTGGGCACACACACACATAATATTACATATTACATATACGCACACATAAGAGTGTATGAAACTTCCTACATGTGTATGTATATACATCTAAATAAACATAGGGTTTCTTTCCTGACACATGTGTTAATGCGTCTATTACAGAAATGATCCGAAGATAACGTTTTTCGTAGTTATGGACATTAATGCATAATACCTATTTAAATTTAATTGTTATTAATTAGACCATTTAAAGTACTTCGTAAAGCTATACAATACAGTAACATGAAAAGAGACACTATTCCAAACAAAAACTCATTTCAGACATAACCGACAGGAACAAATAAAATTTAAAGTTGTATAAGAAAACTCTATAATCTTCAAGCGATATCATCTCACCATGGACAAGGCGTTATGCCTAAACAATGAAACATTGTGTCATAATTGAAAATTTTGATAAACACACGCATAAACGACATACACACCTATTAATATATTTTATGAATTATATATATATATATATGTTTCCTTGTTTTATCTCGTATCATAAATATGTCTGAGATATTCTTAGGCCTATTTATAGACTGATATTTATACAATACCTTGTTGGAGAGGAATAACGAAAGTGCTTTGTTTGGTATAATGATAAGTGTATTGACTAGATAACAAGCGTACTTGTTATCTAATAAAATAAAACCACCTATGAAAATATATTCTTCTCAGCAAAACAAACATAGTGATAATTTGGAAATATGTTTAATGTTATTTTAAGCAAATTGCTATGTAACACATTTATAATAAAGTGGAAAATCAGTGGTATAGTATATAATAGTGAAATGTTGGTGAAACGGTTTTAAGACGGCACACATTACCAAACAAGTTCTTATAATATTTTGGGAGGACACATAATAATTTTGCTCCCCGAGTCTAGCAAGATAACGCTTTTAGTACTACTAGTACAGATGTTTAACGTTACTCTTTCGTTGTCTCATTCCCCCACAAAGCTTGCCGTGAATATAACTTTTCCAATATTTGTTTTGCAACTACTCATGTGCAATTTCATTGAATAGGACGCATCGAAATTGTTCTGAGGTTACACTGAAATTAATGGCTGCATCCTTGACATGCAGTAAGTAGCGCGTTGAACTTCCTCATTTCATACTGTAGAAATTCCTCATTTGAAAGCTGTGAGAAAACAAACAACGTGTATAATCATAGAAAAAATTTCCTCGCCAATCCCTTTAAAACTATGTAACCTCACTATT
>NC_068999.1:15781371-15788569 GCF_001194135.2 Octopus bimaculoides | reverse complement strand
TATATATATATACATATATATATATATATACATATATATGTATGTATGTATATATATATTGCGAAAAAAGAGAAAGTGAAGAATTAATGAATAATGGATGTATGAATAATGTATTTGTATGTCATAAAATGATGAAAATTTGTTTTAAGACATTACAGTACACATAAATTGCTTACAAGTTGTAAAGGTCAAAAGATAAAATAAACTAACGTACATATAAGATTCTGTCCTATCATCTAGGTTATCAGAATTTCCAAACATTTGATTAAATGCTAAGAAAGGTAAGACGTTCCAACTATATGGTGGTAGGACTTCTTCAGGGTCAATTCAGAGCTCATGGAACTTGCATAATCACTTTTCTTCTGAAGGATGCGTACAGATTACAAGGTTTTCCTTAATAATATATAACATCAACAACCCCTAACATATACCAACGACCTTAATGTGATAGAGATTAACCAGTGGAATATCTTGGATTATATAATCCCTAATTATGATATAACCTCCTCGAATTAACAATATACCATGAATACATTTTCTGGGAACCGTCGGAGAAGAAGAAGAAAAATTATTTTGTATAATCTTCAGTTTGATTATTATCCAGTGAAAGAAAGAGAATAGCAGTGTAAAATCGTAGAGTTTTTACTTAACTTATACAGAAAAGTATATGAGATATCGTTGCATTACTTCAAAGAAGAGAAATCAATTGCTATAACAAAAATACACAATAATTTCAAAGATCATATTTGCAGGACTTCAAGGGAGGAGGACGAGATGGATGAGGAATATCAGAGAAAAGCATACAACAAAGAAATTAATCAATATCGTATTAGCTTACTTTCGGAAGAGAAAACAGTTATCATCTTCGATTAGAGTTTGTTTAAGATGGTCGACTTGGCATATGTCATTAATTCGCAATATTTCAACTTCACGTTACCTACAAACATATGTCCTTTAATTCGAGCCACATAGCGTGGTGGTGGTGTCGTCGGTGTCGGTGGTACTGGCGGCGACGACGACGTCGATGATGGCAATGATGATGATGATGAGGAGGAGGAGGAGGAGGATGAGGATGATGACCATGAGAATGATGATTATGACGACGACGACGACGATGATGATGATGAAAATGATGATGGTGATGATGATGATAATGACGGTGATGATGATGACAGTGATGATTACGATGATGAGGAGGACTATGAGGATGGTGATCGCGATCGTACTAGTGATTGTGGTGGAGGTGGTGGTGGTGGTGGTGGTGACGGCGATGGTGGTTGCGGTTGTAGTGGGATGATTGCGATTGTTACGATGACGATCGCAAAAGCAGCGGCAATGATAATGAAGATGATGATGAAGAAAACTACGAAGAACATAAGAACGCTGATAGGAAGTATTAATAAGATTATTTAAAGTACGAACTGTCTGTTCTGAGTTTGCTCTGATCAGCAAGGCATAAAAGAGTAGAACATACAATAATCGTACTTAAAATAGACATTTTGAATAATGCCATGTAATTTAGGTTTAATGCAATACATTATTAGCTGACAATCGAATGTTGAAAGGAGACACACCAAACCACTATTATTTCTAACTCTAATCTAGCGCTGATGCGACAGAAATACCTAAGTAATTTCTCCAATATCAGGTTGAATCAAAATTCAAACAAATAGCGTCAAATTATTGTTTTACATCAAGAAGATCTTTAACTAAGAAATACACAAAATACACATAGTCGGAACAATCGTAACACACATTGATAACATGTCTATATATCGTGATGATATAGCTATACATTATGGGGTGCTACTCTCAGATATGCGACGATGCTGCTAATGCAACACACATAGATATCTTAGATAATTTGATAGACTGCTACAAAGAGTATTAAAATAATAATCGAAGCATCTGGCCCACCAGATGTGCTTTCTACAGCTTCTGAATTTTTATTTAATGTCACATTTGTGAAATTCGTTCTTTGAAGACTGCTTTCGTACCACCCAAATCCATCTTTTAAGAATCGTTCATCTTATTTTTTCTCATTACAATTTTGTGTTCTCTAAGATTCCACAGTAATCATTATCCCAGCCAGAAAGAAACTATACAGGGATATCATACCTTTCGCATGGCTTACCCGCAACGGTCGAATTAAAAATATTGTACATTACAGCTAGCTATCAAAGGTGAGCGTGTGTCGCTTGGTGACCTGATTTATGTTTTCCTTAATTGAGTTAGATACACAGACAGATGTCGGTAGTTAGAAATATACTCTCAAGCCAGCAGTTACTGCTGAGTGGACTAATGTAGCCTGAAATAAATTGTCATGCAACAAGACGCAATTGCCGACTGGTGTCGAAATTAAACCAAGAATAATATCGATATGGCTGAAGTCCTATATAGGGCTATGGGCAATGTTCTTCCCAGCAGATTAAACCACATGTTAGCACTCATTCAACGTCAAGTTTGTTTAGAGTAGACCCATAGAGGAGTAATCTGAGAGGAAAATTGGTGTAGGTGGTATTATAGGCAGTGATGAAGATTAAAACGAGTTAGAGGTGGGCGAGAAAAATAACATACATATACATACATCCGCCCTTCCATCTATATATATGCGTGCGTTGACGACAATGATGATGATGATGATGATGGTGACGATGATATAGGGTAATCCAGTAAATAATGCAGTTTTTGTCAATTGCATGAATTAAAGACGGAGTGGGGCGGGATAAACTACCTGCATCAACTTGCTATAAAAATAGGTAATAGTTTTACTTTCTACTTATTCTAAGTGCAAGCCTTGAAGAGTGCAGTTCAATTTTAACAGTTATTTTATCAAAGCTATAAGTTCAATAAAAGCATCAATGTAACGGAAAGTGCGAGGAATATTAATGCAGTATATAGGGATCGACAATAAGTGTAAGCCAGTGTGAACGGTGGTTGAAGAAACTCTGAGCCGGAAACTACAACTTAGAAGACGAGCCTCGTCCTGGAAGATATGTAGAGCTCTTGCTGGCCCTGGTCGGACAATATCCCATACAAACTGTTGGGGAACTAGCAGAAAAGCTTGGATTTGCTCATTCAACCATTCAACAACAGCTGCCTGCCATCGGAGAAATCAGCAGTTTGGATCAATGGATTCCTTATAAACTTTCCGGGTCTAATCGTGCGCAGAGAGTGAATGTGTGCTCTTCTGTGTTGTCACACCTCACGAATGAACCGTTTTGGGACCGAATAGTGACTGGAGACGAGAAACGGGTTATCTATAAAAATGTCAAATGCGGAAGACAGTGAGTAGGAGAAACACCGGCACCTCAAGCTAAAGAAGGTTTTCACCCGCGTAAGGAGTTGTTATCTGTTTGGAGAGATACGAAAGGTTTGCTCTTCTTTGAAACTTTAAACTGGAGCGACTTCAGTAAGCACCAAAAGAAAAACCATCATCCTTGATTACAGGATGAAAGGTGTTCTTCCATCAAGGTAATGCTCGGTCATATACAATGAGGATGACATTCCAACGGCTGGATCACTTTGAATGGGATATTATGCCACCATATTTGCCGGACATTGCCCCGTCTGATTATCATTAATTCCGCAATCTTCAAAATCATTTGGACGGAAAAAATATGGATTCCATAGACGAAGTCAGAACAGTAATGGAGGAGACTTTTTCGTCACTGACAAGAGAATTTTGGAAGAGGAGTCTTGCAAGTCTACCAGATAGATGGAAGAGTATTGTAGAAAATAAAGGAGAGTGTATTTTAGATTATTGAAGAACTGTTTATCTTCATTTTGAGAGATAAAAGTATACACAACCGCATTATTTATGGGATGAGTCGATATGTGTGTGTGTGTGTGTTATATATGTTATATATATTATTGTACTTCTATTCTTTTACTTGTTTCCATCATTTGACTGCGGCCATGCTGGAGCACCAAACTACACATCCCAACAGAGATACACATTAAGACCGATAATAAAGAAAGGGTAAACGTTTAAGAATGTGAGGAAGGGCAAAACCTAGATGTTCATGAGGGGACATGAGAACCTATCTTAACAAGCACTTACTCACACATGCTAAGAAACATTACGTTTGTAAAATAGGCGTGTTAGATTAAATAAATAAGAAGTAAATGTAGGTAAGGGATAGTACTTTTATGAGAAATGTCAACTGGGTGCCAGTAGAGCAGGAATGGAAAATGTTTATAGTATTGGAGGAGAGGAAGGGTAAAGGGTAAATATGATATGTAGCGACATGCGTATTTGCACAATTCAGTTTAGATGCACGAAAGCTTTGTGATGAGGAATTGAGGAAAGAAAGCGTTTTCATGCACGTGTTTAGATGTCTTTTGGAAAAGCTAAGAATAGTAAGCATTTCTCTATACGTTTAATAGTAGAAAGTAAATAATTTCATTTTCTTTAGTGATGGCTTTTATAAAACGGAGCACATTAAAATGTTAAAGAAAAAAAAAGTACATAAGCTACGAGAAACAAAGACAACAAAGTTAATCATTCATAGATATTATTTTATTTCGGGAAGCAGGGGAGACAACTCTTGAGGTATTCCCATGTTATGTGTTCTGTTGTGGATTATTGATTTAACAATACTTAGCAAATTAGAAAATGGTGGCTTATTTCAGATGATTCTTCATATTTTATTGAGCCTCAGTGCAAATAACGCTAGTGTATTACTCTTTACTTGTTTCAATCAGTTGACTGCGGCCATCCTGGAGCACCGCCTTTAGACAAGCAAATCAGGAATTATTTTTTGTAATGCTACTTACTCTATCGGTCTCTTTTACTGAACCGCTAGGTTACGAGGACGTAAACGCACCAACATCGGTGTCAAGCGATGTTGGGGGACAAACACAGACACACAAACATATACACATACACACATACATGCGTATATACATACACACATACATACATGCATATATATATATATGTATACGACGGGATTCTTTCAGTTTCCGTCTATCAAATCTACTCACAACGCTTTGGTCGGCTCGAAACAATAATAAAAGTCACTTAGCCTAGGTGCCACACAGTTGGACTGAAGCTGGAACCATGTGGCTGGTAGGCAAGCTACTTCTCACACAGCAACTGCTGCGCCTATGTTAGTTAATTGTTAATTAATTTTATATATCTTCAACATACGAACGCAATCTCTTTTACATATTTTAGAAGTTCAGAAACAGATTAGCATTATTCAAAAATTTATCATCAAATCTAATTATCCATTACTAAAGTAAAACTTTAAGATTCTCTAGCTAATTAATAGCTAGGGAATGCAATGTAACAAGCAAGACAGCTTTAAACAATCAAGGCTATAATCCTATGAAAGGAAATAATGCTTATTGAACACTGATTAATTCAAACAAAGTAAAAAAAAAAAAAGGTGAAATACAACTAACAAAGCAAATGTAGATTCAGTGAGTCTAGAAGGTAATAATTATTAGAAAACAACACGATTATTGTTAAGATGAAGCATCAAAACAGTTACAAACGTTTTCCAGTCTTATTAGACCTCATCAAAGAAACATTAGCAGGCAAATCAACTGACAGGAAAGAATATCAGCTCATAGATTGCAGTATTGCAGTACGTACGTTGGCATGACAACACAGCATACGTCCCGAAAGAAATACCTGAGGGATATTATCCACATCTCATCGCATCTTCTTCACCCACTTATTCCTTAAAGGGTCATGAAGGCAGAGTCCTCAATCATGCCTTCCATCTGCTCCTGTTTGGAACAAACAGCTCCAATTGATCCGGTTTGATTCTCAAGTGAGACTAATGGAGGTTATGGATATTTTCCAATCATCTTCTTCGGAGCCTATGCCTGGGTCCCTGTAAAATTTTTCCGACGATTCTTTTCCGATATATTCTTACTACATGTCCGTAGTATCGGAGATGTGATTTCTAAATTCTAAGAAGTAGCTACTCTACTTGGAGCATTTCTTTGATCTCTGAGTTACGTACTCTGCCGAGTAACATTACTACGAACACCGTTGGGGGCATCCCTTCTCAGCCAGTGATGTTGTCACGACAAGGCGAGTAAAGACTTCCACAAAAGACCCTAGCTTTTGCAGGTCTGAGAAAACTATCTAATTGATAAATGGTGCGAGTAAAATGATCAAAGCTGAAGTATAGTTAGACAAAATAAAAGCTTTCGCACCGCATCGCATCGTGGTTCGCACGGAGAAACAAGGGACGTGTTCAGGCCTTAGGTAGAAGTGCGCGTCTGGAAAGTGCATTACAGTTTCCATCTAACACTGTGAAAACTGGCTATGGTCCTGTGACATGCCATGGGAAGCGTGGGATGGACGGAAAAATTCTACGCATCTTTCGAAGAAGAAATATTTCAAAATATGTAACATTGCTAATTTTATACTGAAATGAATTGTAATTAGATGAAACAAAAATTAAATTAACTGTTATTTCTTAGATAGAAGATATCGATTTATCTGTATGATAACAATATCTCCTGATGCCAAAACCAGGAATAACGTTGACACAAATTCTCATGCAACCACGCAATCTTAGTTGCTCTTTTGAATTTCCTTTGATTAATTATTAAGTTTGAAACTAAACTTATTCAATGAATAAATATTTGATAAAGTTGATAGAAGAAATAATATAAATGGGTTAATGACAATGAATAAATCATTGCTTCCTATTCGTAGCAAAAAATCGATATAACTCTTTGCTCGTTTATCTTTACCTTCCAAAGTTTATTAAGTAACAGTTGATTATTTAACATGCAAGTGTATGCAAAGATGGAGTAATCAGAAAGACACTTTATCGTCAGAAATGTTTTCTCCTCTTTTACATTCAAATACACTATCACGCATGTGTGTGTGTGTATGTGTGTGTGTGTATTCTATGTTCTTTACGTTTTTGTATTGACCCTTCCAACACACAAATATATATCTATATTTACATATGTACATATATATACACACATATATATATATATATATATATATATTTCTGTCTGTCTGTTTGTCTCTCTATATATATGTATCTATGTGTGTGTGTGTGTGTGTGTGTGTGTGTGTAAGGAAGAGGATTTGAAATGCAGAGGTAGTTTAAAGATGTTTATTGACTTCACCGGTTTCACATTTTCTTAAAAAAGATTTTCAAAGATAAAACATAAGGCTTTGTGTAGCCTTTGTGGTGTTAAAAGACAGGTAATG
>NC_068999.1:15771580-15780967 GCF_001194135.2 Octopus bimaculoides | reverse complement strand
ATATATATATATATAAGCGTCCGTTTATACTGAGGAACAACTTAGTCCCGAAACCGAATTGCCGAATTAGCACGCTTATTTACTTAATATCAACTAATATGAGTGGAAAGGATAAGCAATTTAAGATTAATACAGTTGGTCACCCGAATTGAGGACAGGAAATATTTGAAATTTAAATTAAATATTACAGTTAAAATCATGGGTGTGTAATCTTTATAATGTTACCCAGCATAGTTAAAATCCCGTCATCGGAGACGCTATGAATATTTCCAAAGTGTTGAATTTTTAAGTCAAAATATAATAATACACAAATTGTAAGACATCTACAGCAGACTACAATATAACAAGTCTCCTCAGAAGAAGAGAGATCTTGGTCTGCGTCTATTTAACTATATCAATAAGAAAGTTAATTAAATTGCAACGAAATTAAAATGAGATCAGCGGATAGAATATTTCTCCAAGAGTGAACATAATATCACTTTAAACAGTCACAAGGAAAACTTCAACTCTAATCCAAAATGTAGGTTAATTAAGTCATCGAAGAGTGAAATCGCTTAATTAATAAACACATCCTAAATAATATAAATGTCAAAATCAGATAAGCTACAGACCTATGACTAAAAGATTAGCGGGAAAACCAGCCTTCACTCGATTCACATCCATGTGAAGAATGCTCTATTTAGCATGAGAAAAGAAGTCACTAGCAACACAATAGAATTGATCTTGAGCCAAGAAATCAATACCACAAAGTAACCAATTGTATGATCGTTGAGGAGTTGACATTTCACTGAGATTGGTCCATATTAAAAGTACTTTATAGCTAATAGAACAATATCGTGAGAATAATCAAAGCCAACATATTATTGATGAGTACTTCATTAAGTGAAATTTCTAATGAAGCGTAATTGCTTAAGTGGGCTTTATTCATAAAGTGTGCAGTTATATATAAATTAATAATTATTTCGATTTCTTAAAGTATACTAATTCACTGTATTTAGCACTGAAATTATAAAGAAATTCGCAAATTTCTAGAATAAAATTTCCTCAAAGTTCCTTAATATGAGTATAACTATCGGTTTGTTGTTTCTGGTGTTCTGTTTTTCTTTAACACTGTTTTAAAACATTTATTTTCCTATTTCACAGGTTATGAGAAATCTACCGAACGTATTATAGAATTGGTCAAAACGTTTTATTAGTGTTATAAATAGTTTAAATGCGGCAATAAATAGTTTAAACAACTAGCGTCTAGAAAGTAACTCAGTTTATAAACAAGTTTACTTCTTCATGTAGACAAATAAACATTTACAAACAGACAGTATGGTGTCATTTAGTTCTCGACAGAGGCATGATGCATGCTGTCGGCATTACCCAAATGTGCTACTTACTGTTTACGGAGATGACACAATTGACGAGAGCAATGTGCACAAATAGATGAAGCCTTTTAAAAAGGCGGAGCAGCTTTGAATATATTCCACGCAGCACAGGAGACCATCTGCTGCGACCACAGCCACGAATCGCCAACGAATGGATGAATAATTTCTCGCTGACAGATGAATCACAATCTGTGAGGTTGCCGCACAGCTGAAATATGGGTATCGGTGATGACACATTAATATCATCTGACGAGAAATGGATCTGTTATGAATACGAAACGAAGGCTCCGTCACTTGAAAAGTGTCAGACTACGACTTTGAAGAGCCAATGATCATAACAGAAAATAATTGCGAATAATACAAGGGAATAAATTGGCGCCATTCTCTTAAATTGACTTAAACGTTGCTGCACAGTGAACAGATAGTAAAATGTTGATACACAGGCATAAAAATCAAAATCAAAAACATAGAGGGACCTATAAAGTATCTGAATACGGCCAGCATTCACTGTGACAAATTGCGACCACACACACCTTTGGTAATAAATCAGGTAATCTGCAAAATAGCTTTGGTGACTGAATACTTCCTATTCGATCCGGTGTAGAGTTGTCTCCGGAAACAACAATTTAATGATAATGACGAAGAGAAATTGGGAAGAAGTGGGTATACTAGGGCACATTTGTGTGTGTGTGTGTGTCAGTCTGTGTGTGTAAGTGGGTATTTAAAGAATATACATTTGTCTCTCAAAAATACTGCTCTGTAATATTTTTTGTTTGTTTGTATCACCAACACAAGAACTATTTCTAAATATTTATTAGACATGCTACTAAAATATTTTGATTAACTCCTGAATATAAATACAACACGGCTTAATGACGGAAGAGAAACTGCACATGACATAATACTTTGCGGTAATAAATTACCTCCCTTCACATAAATGATGTTCCATCCCAAATCTTTAAAGGTTGCCGTTCAGTCGTCCGCGTCAATAAAATAAATCAATGAAAATTAATTAAACCTCGAAATTTATAGTGTTCTGCCAAAGCAATAAATCATTATCATTAGCTGATGTTTGTGCTAACCCTTAATCTGCAGACATGATCAAAGGTGTTAAAGCCATGAACATCTCTTATGCTTGTATACCTAACGTTATATCATCCAAACAGACGTCCCTGTTTATAGACGATACCGTGTAATTTGAAAAGGGTTTGGGCTGTCAATACTAACCGGAGTAGAAACTCGTGTGTATCTCATTAGATTGTGTGACTCGATGAAAGAAAAATTAATGCATTACAGACAGATTCGGTAGAGCGATATTTTAGAATTATATTAAAGTTCTATGGTATGTTCACCTTCAATACAATCACTTGTTACTCGTACCATTGAAAACGTTACCAGAAGCTATAGAACCACAGACTGAATGCTAAACTGTGTCACCTTTTGCCTTTTATTCCTTAGATGCAATAAAACTACATTTGTAAAACTCCAGCACCTTTGTCAGAAAATATTTATATTTTTGTACATGTATTGTTGTGCTACAGGAGAATTAGTGAAGCAGTGAATCAACTATAATGTTGCTCATTTTAGGAAGAATTCTGTGAGGATATTGTCAATTATTCCTTTGTATCGGCCTTCTATTAGTGTCCTAGGGCATCCGGTCAAAATGCGGTTCAGGGTGCAAAGAGTTGTTGTGCAGTGGTTGCAGGATTAGTCTTCTTTATACCTAATATCTGGCAGTACAGATTGAATGAGCTGAATTTTGGGGGACTGTCGTGCCACTTCCGCATGAATTTGCTGCGCAGCCTCTCCACTGCCGCTGAGTCATACCCAAGTCATGACAATTTCGTAAAACAAAAATGTCCACTGCTGTCTGTGTATCTCAATATACGACTGGTACCTCAGTATTTCATTGACCCTAGTGGTATGAATTGTGAAGTTATATGTATAACTAAATAATACAAAGTTGATAATTTTGCAGACAAGGAATCACTAACCAATTCATTTAGAATAAAATAAATATTGATTTCATATAGTGTTATTTTAACACACAGTGAAGTACGACAATATTCTAGATTATGTAACGTACATGCATTACACATTGGTTTTATTGACAAGTGTTGAGTGCTGCACAAAATTTTATTGGAAGTCGATCAATGCTACTCAATAAAGTAAGAAAAATATCGGCGTTCAATAACATTCCTGTAATATTTAAACAGAACACTATATGCATAAATTGTAAATAATAAGTAAAACTAAATTGTGTCTACAGTAGTTTTACTGCTGGCGGATCGCACCTCCCACTGGTTGGGCAATAAGTACGAAGGGCGTGAGTTACTTCGTAACTAACAAATGAATATAATTTACAAGTGGGTGGGTTGAAAACTTCCTGGCTTTGCGTAAAAGAATATTGACGAGTATCAATTGTTCAACATGTTCCTCACTCAGATTCACACACTTATTTCAGCGGTCCCCCAGTTTTTCTAAGACCTATAAAGGAACTTGGAAGTTTAGGCCTCCAACGAGACCTTTCACGATAGCTTTAAAGCCAGGCATTTTCGGCACCCTGTCCTACAATAAAACTTTAATTGAAACATTTTTTGACGCCATACACATATATAAACACGCACGCAAACACACGAACACACACACACATACACGCACGTACACACAGGTGCATACCTATATATATATTACACACTCACACAAACACACACACACACACACACACACATTTATATATATATATTGTTCCGTGCATGTTTCAGTAAACTTGCTTTTTAGTGAGATAGAAAAAAGTGAAGCGTGGAACGAAAATGATTGAGAAATATTCGACTTAGTAAAATAATAACAACGTTACATTTACATTGTATTCCTAGTAAGCTAAAGAAAAGAGATAGTCAAGGATAGTATACTTTATATCATAGATACTCTTAAAACGAATTAACATGAGGCTAACCAAAGGCAATGACGGCTAAAGTAAATCACTAACTTTTAGTGCTAGTTAAATGACTCATATCAGCTTCCTTGTCAAAGCCACCATCACTCCATGCCAGTATATGTCCCCATGTGTCAACATTAACAATTGTTATTATAATTAATACTCATCTGCTATTCTCAACCAGTGATCGAAACTTTTTTTATTTGAGCAGGCAGGCTGGAGACCATTGAGTGCTATAGCACTCAATGTCATTCAGCCCGATCTGTTTATGCAGTTTGGTTGGTTTGAGACCCATTCCCAATTGTCCATATCTACGTTAGACTAAACTACTTGAACGTCAATAACAGTGTAAGCGAATTAGGATACAAATGAGACTTACACACACATGCTTTTTCTCTCTTGCTTTCGCCTTCCCCATCTCTCTCCCACATACGCACATATAATGCGCATAGCATTGATACAAATGTAAATCTAACCTTTGATACGCCCATGTGAAATAAAATTTACTTCAGAGAATATGTCTGTTAAAGACTAATTTTTAAAATATTTTATTTTTCTCTTTATGTTCTAATTAATAGCTCGCTTTCTGAGATAAATGCTTCGTTCGCTGACGTTATCAAATTTCAATACCATGATTAAATTAAAAGAAATCATTGAAATATATAGCTTATCAACTTAATTTGTTCATAGAGAAAATTTACTGGAAGTTGGAACTTTTAAATACATTTTATAATCTATCTTTTAAAATTTGCACACAAGTTCTTATGACACAGTCTTAACAACTTCGTCTTTAAAATATATGTTTGTATCGTAAATACATGACTACACAATAAGCTTTTGAAAATTGTTTTATACTTCATCATCAATACATTTAATTCTGCATCACGTAGTCTTGAACACATACATACGCGACTATACTTGCTTATATATGTATGTAGAATAATACTTAGAGAAACTGAATAAATATGCAGACATAAGGGAGCAATTACATATACTGAACTAAAAAAGAAATACTATTTGCATAATGTGAATATCGACTCGTTAAGTCTAGTTGCTATGACATTATAGATTCAAGTAAATATTGCGAGTTTTATTTCCCTCTATAGCAGTTTATAACTAAATTTATCTATTCAACCATTCATCCAGTATATCTTTACAATAAAATATATTCCGTGAGACTGAAATATATCATATACATCTCCATAGAAACATCCCAGATACGTATTAGGAGTGGTCTACCGACTAATATCAGTATTTTCAAAGCCATGAATATCTACAAAACTGTGTTTCTTAGATAAATGTCGTACTATTGTATTTTGTGGAAACGAAAATATATGATGCTGCTCTGTAAGTGAAATTATAACAGAGTATCACCAATGTTTCACATATATGTAATATTATATATATATAAGTTTCTAAAAGCTACGAAGCATTTAAAAGGTTATCGAAAAACATTGTTTGTGTATATAGAATAGTTTTACCTGACTCACTCATTAAATTATACCTTCTAAATTTAGAAACCTGATTTTTTCTAAGCAAGTAGTGAAACGCGATCGGCTTCTTTTTTCCATAATTTACTTGTACATTTTACAGCAAAGTATTTGTTAAATGAGTGTAATTGCGAAGACATCCACACTTGAGCATAAATCGTAATACGTAGCAGCTTTTGCTTTTCCTCTCTCCTCGTTTAGCTCTTTCTCTTTTCTCTTTCTTCTCTGTATCAAATGTCTTGCTCGCTGTTTTGAAGTTGTGTTATATTTTCTTTTCATATAATGCCTCATTTCAAATAGGGACTTGAACCAACAACATAGCTGAATTTAAGCCTCAACAGGTCGTTTAAAGATTGCGTACAAGAACAAAGGAATAAGTAAATAAATAGCAGGAAAAATTAATTTGGAATAATAGTAGTGGACCGAAAATAAGATTCCTCATTCTTGAAGCATTGTAAGTTGTGGTATTTGATGATAAATCCCTCCCTGCTAGTTTCTCGGTCGTCTTCAAAAAAAGCAACAATAGCTTTCAAAATTACTACGATATTTTTTCGAGATATATCGTCCTTTCTAACGAATTAAGCCCGAAACGTTTTTCTAACTGAAAATTTTGTAGCTACTTTATGCACAATGTCGTAGTGTACCCTAGAATATACAATATATGTATTTAATTCATTCAGTGCCGTTAGATTTGAATAGATATATTGTAAATCGAGTGCTGCAAGCAAAATTGTGGGAGGAAGGGATATCCATGGGATCGTAATCCTGAAGCAGGAGGATTAGGCGGATGGATATTTGCAATGCCTATGTGACGAGTTTTGTGACTAAGGAAAATCTGAATGGAGATGGCTGGAGACCAGCAGGATTTCAGAAATACAGGCTACTGTAGTGGTGGTACTAGAAAAGGTAAATGGAAGAATCGGGTCTATAGACCAAAGTTAGGTGTTTGCCTACATAATTTCATGCCGGTACACATTTCCAGGCAGAAACATGAGAGAACATCGATCGACGAAGTGAACAAAAATGGCAACACAATTCTCTTTTCCTCTATGCATCTTTCAAAGTGGATGTGCAGTAATATATGATGATCCTTTCGACTTGAGGGAAAGGGACTAGTGGATTGCAGCGACGCCAGTACTTGACTGTTTCTCATTTTATCGACCTCAAAGGGATGAACGAATTTAAACGACGAAGGCAACGAGGAACGAAATGCCGATGAATATTTTGCCCATCGCCTTACAGAAATATGTAATAATGATTGGAAGAGGGTCAAGTCGATTATGTCGACCACCAGTTTTCAACCGGTACTTATTTCATGGACCTCAAAAAATGGATGAAAGGCAAAATTAACTTCAGCGGAATTTGAACTCACAACGTAGCATATGTTTTTAAGTATTTTGCTCAGCGTGCTAATGATTCTACCATCTCACCAACTTTGCTGTAATGCATCAATATAACAATGTATTCTTCGGCTTTCTCGTATTTGGGGTGGAATATAAGCTATACACACACACACACACACACACACACACATATATATACACGTTATTATTGTCGATATATTGGGAATACTTGGATATTGTTCCATCATTTTGTATATACAGAGAACACACACATATACGCATACAAATATGCGTACATGTGTGTGAGTGTGTGTGTGTGTGTGTGTGTGTGTGTGTGCACAAAATGTAGAAACGGACGTGGTTATTCTGTGGTATTGTTGTTTCTGCTTTGCTTGGGAGTGTAACAGCTTTACAGGTCCTGTGCATTCGCAATATGATGGAGCAATACTTGAATTTATATATTTATGTATTACGTATGTATAAACATACGAAGGCGAGTGGATGAGTTTGTGTGCACACATGTACATGCATGTGTATGTGAGCATTTATTCGTCTGTTTGAGAATTTCCACATTAATTTGTTTTGAATCGAACTGATCCGACCATCGTTTTCTTTGTTTCAGATAGAAACACACAGATTATTTTAAGATGTATTTCGTTATCCGAGAAAATAAATAAATATATTTTGCATACACTATATATATATATATTTATATATATATATATATATATATATACATACATATGAATATATGTAAGTATATATGTATTGTGTTAGTATTTAAGTTATGTATCATATACGCTGTTCGTATATGATATGCGTAACTACGAAGAGGAAAAAGGAGAAAACATACGTATATCTCAGTTTCACAGGCTATCTACACATGTTTAGTTGTTTAGATATATCTACTACATGCACTCTACTTTGCAGTCACTCTTTTCCGTTCAACCGAGATATTTCAGACATCAAGCGGCACCTACCATTCCATTGTTAATAACATCGAACAAAAAGATTCAAATGCGATCTATACTACTTCAGCTTCGATTCCTTTATTATTATCATTACTATTATTATTATTATTATTATTATTATTATTATTATTATTATTATTATTATTATTATTATTATTATTATTATTATTATTTGTATCTGTTCTCTACTTCTGCGCACATCCTCCCCATCGTTCTTCCTTTCTTATATATTTGCATCTCCTTCCTAGTCCCCCCACTCTTTCTTCTCCATTTATTTTCTCTCTCTTCCTTTGTTTCATTTTACCATTTTCTGGGATTTTTTCTCATGTTCTATTGTGCATTTCTCAATACATTTCTTTGTTTTTATGTTTTTGTATCGTTTCTTAATTTTTCCTTTCTATATACATATTTGTTTTAGTATAGTTTCATTGTGTGTATACTATATATATATACATATATACATATTTTTTTTATTCCCGTCATCTTCTCCATCTTCTTCCGCTTAGTTATTTACATTGCATCGATTCTGTTCTGCCTGTCACATGGAAACGCTAATTCCTTTTGATGAATACCAGGGAATTATGTTTAGAGCCAAGATCGGGAGAAACAGCTTAGGTCTGAATGAAGGTATCTGATATAATATACAATATATAAACATACTATTAAATATGTTCATTCCACTACATATTTTGAGCAGTTTATGTACACATCGGATACAGCCCAGAATATAACATATACCAGCATATATTAGAGTAAACATTGAAAGTGACATGCTTTATGCACATACATGCACATAGTCACGCACACATATCATTATACATGCATACATAAATACACACATACATACATAAATACATATATATATATACTATTTAGAAAAAAACATCACTCAGATTACATAAAACCTAAAATTTCGTGGACAGTCGATAGCTTTGTCCAACTGAGATTCGTCGGTCAAGCAATCCATTCCAAATAATCTATGATGGAATACATTGTTTTGGTTGATTCTTTGATTGCAAAGTATCCTGCTATAATCATATTTGTAATTCTTTGAGTATAGTTTCATACTTAGAGACGGAACTTGTCCTGTATCGTGACATAATATCCCCTGTTGGAGAAAACAAGGCTTCGCAATATAATCGTATTATATATACTACTTTTGTACACTCGCTTCCATGTACGTTGGAATATTCGATCAAGAGTAAAAGTACTCAACATTCACGTGTATACATGCATACGTAAATACATACATACATACATACATATATATAT
>NC_068999.1:15767923-15771330 GCF_001194135.2 Octopus bimaculoides | reverse complement strand
TGTGTGTGTGTGTGTGTGTGTGTGTGTGAAACAAAAAAAGCACAAACATATATCGATAAGCAACTGCCAAAAACGTTCTGTGACCTTATAAAAAGGATAAAAATCAATATCTCTCGCCTCTGTTATGTTGTTAAGTGGTTATCTGCATATTTCTTTGCCTCAGTATACTTTACAATAAATGCACTTTCTTTGTAAATTTAGAAGGGAAGAAAACATTGTGAAGTAACATCACGAATCATGTCAAAGTTTAATTTCTAAACATAACAACCTTCGAACATATCATAGCCTAAATGACTTAGCAAACGATTACACATTAGATAATGTAGTTCTAAAACATATCAGATATGAAGAAAAGAATAAAAAATGGTTACTGCTTGAATACATATAATTTTATGAGGTTTCAATCCCTGCTAAGCTGAGTCTAAACAACAACAGCGTAACAGGAAAACATAATTATCACATAACTTTGGAGGTGACAAAATACTTTTCGGTCATTATGTAATTGAATTAAAATTTTCTTATGGTCTCCAAATGATTTTTCTGGAGGGTTTTTTTTCTCGTAACTGATCAAATTTAATTTCTTCTGTGACCATTCATTTTCAAGAATACAGTTGGAAAAGCATTATCAATTGTCAGCTATTTTATTAAGGGATTAAACTATTGAAATTTTATTTTGTCTTAAGCATCGCATTTGGTTAATATTGTTGTCACACCGAGCGACTAGGAATATGCAAATATGTTGGCTTTGTGAAGGTAACTGTAGTATTCTGAATGAATCATCCAACATGTATGTATTCTAAGAACATGTTCTTAAAGCCTCGGTAATTTTTTCATAAAGAAATTTTAAATACGCTAATGAAAACGTGAAAACTTGAAAATACAGAAAAATGAGCGATTTCAAGGTGTCAATATTTCTCTCATCTCTAAGGGTTTTTTTACCCCTCTTGAAAATCACGAATTTAGTGTCGGCTTATACCTAAATTTTATTTAATGGAAGATGAAAGATTAATGTCAGTAAATATAGTTGGATTCGACTTTGACGTTTGAAAGTAAAATTGAGTACTTTTCAGAAATGTATGCCTTGTTCACTTCTTCAAATATCAATCTACGTATTTCAAGTACCTAATTCTAGCCTTCATTAATCAGAAAATCGAAAAGCGATTGAAGAGCAAACTAATCTGATATCCTACGTAGCTTAGATACGTGTGAAAACTTGTGACTGACATGTTTAGCTAACATTAGATTATAAGTAAATAAACCTATCAAAAATTAGAGTCCATGATTAATTGGATTTATCATATAATGAATTAAAGATTGTATAATATACTTACATATTTACATTATATATATATTTATATATATACATATATATAGCGTGACAGAAAGGCAAAGTTCTTGTTCTTTTAACACTTTGTTTCATAAGACGGCAGCTATTGTAGGGACCAGCTTCCAATGGCTTTAAGTCGATCACAACATACCTCCATCATTTTTCACGCTGATATTCATTTTAGCGATACTTTGTAGCTAATCGTTAAGATAGCTTTTGAAATGATATGACTCACATACACAAAGACATGCATGTGCATATTTTTTATATGTATGACGTAGTTGGCCACTCACACTCCGAAAACACGGTAGAACACATTTCAAACGTGTCACACATATCACCTAACCATGTTTACCAAGCAAACATGATACTTACATGACAAAGCTTCATCCTATATTATGCACTATATAAGCTAATTAACTCCAGACAGGAAAGGAGAAATTTAATAATACTTCTTGTCTGCAATTTACTTGAAATATACTCGTGCCATGGCCGTCCGTTGAATTTGCTTGAAATATACTCGTGCTATGGCTGTTCATATAGGGAAAAAGAAATATCCTCTAAATGTATTCCAAACAAGTATTAATTTCATACCATTTCTGTCAGTGCGTGACGATAGCAAAATAATTATCATTTATGCATAACCATTCAACGAAGATAAATCTATTTAACTATGCGTTATATCATTAGATAAATATTGTAGTGCTATATATACTTGCGGGAAACTTTGGAATATACGCCGTGGTATATCGTTGATTAAAATCGATATTATTTTATTGGATTGGAAAAAATCTCTTGAGAATTAGCGTATTATTTCAAATTGCATGTTCAGGCTGTTAATATGTGTGTGTGTATGCATGTGTGTGTGCGTGTATGTGTGTGTATGCACGTGTGCATACATTTCAACATGCATTGTTTGTTTTTTTCTATATTTGAATATATTTTGTTTGTTTCCATTATGCAATGATTCAGTTACAGTTGTCTATTTTTCCTTGCCTAATGATTGAGTCTAAAGCGATTTATGATAAACAATTTGTAATTTGTCAATCGTTTATCAATTTTTTTTTTTTTTTTATCGAGAAAAAATGTATCTGAAATGGAAACGTTAAAAAACAATTAATTCACTACAAATCTCTGCATAACGAGCATATCTACGTCATCTGCTTATCTTCATAAAAAGCATGAAATCTTGCTCCCTCATACGTATCTATGAAGTAGAATGTTTGCTATATCCAGAAACCCTCCTGTTACTATAACCATTATCAGCTTTACGATCAAGTAAGTTCATCAAACTCTGCCTAACAACTACTAAACATCTCCAGTGCTTAAGTAAGCTCCACACATGATTACTACTCCCTAATCTCTAACGACGCTGTTACGCATAATTTCTGAAACAGAGAAAAATGTCTTTGCTTTTTCTGCCAGTTCCTGGGTTCAGACACTAACTCCCAAACTCATACCTCTCACCTCCTCTTAACAAGCACAGCGCTCCCATCTACAATACAGACATTGCGCAAATCATTACGCACCGTCATTAATAATTTGTAATATTTTCGCTGCCCAATGTTTTCAGTTTGATCAGCACTCAACATCGTGCAACTGAAGAGGAAGAATAATTCCGATTAGGGGCCAAAACAATATTAATAAATATCACACTCATCTTACAATAAAATATAATAAACCTTTGTCTGGACTTCTCTTTTATCCGTTCTAGCATATGTAGCATTTTCTATATGGTGGATATACATAATCTATGAATCTAACATGAAATTTGTGTCGGTGGAATTATTACAGCTTCAATGATTTCTAATCTACAGGAGCGTCACTATCACAAAGCATCGACACTACTAATAGACTCTTGAAGAAACATTTGTCACACATGAATACTTTGTCTTATAAAAGTTGAATATATCTATCGCTTTGATAAGTAATTTCGATATTTTCATGAATGTCTCTCTGCCTTCTATTTTTGACTGTGTATTTAAGACAATGCCACCAATCACTATGTCTGGCGTGGCAACGACTCTACCTGCTAGCCTTCTTCTTATAATGTTTGTTGAAATATATATATATATATATA
>NC_068999.1:15766446-15767102 GCF_001194135.2 Octopus bimaculoides | reverse complement strand
TATATATATATATATATATATATATATATATATTTATTTATTTATACCCTGTGGAAAACGGGAACACACACATGGCTTCATGCTCACCTTATGTAAAATGTTCTTAGTATCAAAAGAGAAACGTGAGAGCTTGACAGAATCACTTGAACGGACATAAGAAGTAATACGATATTTCCTTACGATTAATTATATTATGGTTTCATATCTAGTTTCAGGAACAGTTGAAGCAGTAATATATGAAGATCGATTTACTCCACTGTATCCTCCTGAAATATGAATGCACTTGTGCAAATGTAAGAAACAAATTGTTGAAATCATGCTAGAAGGACAACACATTTTACTTCCAAAAATCCGTGTGTTACGCCATGTTACAAATGAATATTATGAAGTGCAGGAAATAATATAATCAGCTATTTTCATAAAACATTTGTATTTACATCTTCAACATATTTGATAATGAGATTACAATAGAAACCGCATACAAAAAGGTAACTGAAACGATACACAGGCAATATAAATAATTGAACATATTCAATCAATAAATTATCTTATTTGCATTTACTGAAGTATATAAGTGTAGGTGGATGTTTGACAGAATGTAAGAGCGAGAGAGAGTGAGAGTGAGAGAGAGAGAGAGAGAGAGAGAGAGAGAGAGA
>NC_068999.1:15764292-15766436 GCF_001194135.2 Octopus bimaculoides | reverse complement strand
AGAGAGAGAGAGAGAGAGAGAGAGAGAGAGAGAGAGAGAGAGAGTGGAGTGTGTATACAAATCAGAGTATTTATCTAAGGGGAGGGGAAACGCTTCATACTTAATCTGAGTTGATTTATTTTCCTTTCAAACAATATTTGCTCAGATTTTATTCTGACTTTCCCGCGGTTTTCAATTGGATGACAAATCAGATGACTAAATAACTAGGTAACCCACAATATGTGTGTATGCGTTTGAGTGTTTATATACACTATGGTAAAATGCGTATGTATATATGTATATGTGTGTGTTTGTGTATGTGCGCGTGCCTGTGCATGTATTTGCATGCGCGCGTGTGTGTGTGTGCTTGTGCATGTATACGCTCTGGCGTTGTTGTAGGTGCAGGTGTGGATCTGTAGAAAGAAATTTCCTTTCTAACCGCATTACTCCGGTTTCAGTCCCAACGCACGTCTCCTTTGAGACGTGTCTTCAAAACTGGTCATGGACCGACTAAAGTCTTATGACTGGAAAATAGAAATATATTTATGTATATATGTTTACATAAATATGTAAATGCAATTATATATATATGAGTATGTGTATGTGTGTGTGCGTGTATATATCATTACTCAGTTTGTTTCAAGATTTCTTTCCAATAGAGAAAGAATCGGTTTCTAACCTATTGGAATTTCAACATCAACAACAGGGTATTTTTGTATGTATGTATGTATATATGTACGTATGTATGTATGTATGTATGTATATATGTATGTATGTATGTATGCATATATGTGTGTATGTATGTATGTATGTACAGATTTGTATGTTTTATGCATGTATTTTCCTGCATATAGTTACATATCTAGACATGCTCATATATACTTAAATGATAAACTCCTGGAAAGTTTTACAGATTTTTACAGTTCCAGTGATGGAGCTGTATCTTCGAATTAGCTTTCTCCTTTCGGGTTTTGAGAATCCTAATTTCTGAAGATTGGTATTTAGGCAGTGTGTTCCATATCCCAGGGCACCAAAAAATACAGGTATAAGCCTGAACTTGTAATCTGGATAGAGTAACTGTATGTATGTAGGCATGTGTGTATGTATGTATGTACGTACGTGCATATGTATGTGCGTATGTGAGTGTACGGTTTTGTTTGTATATGTGCCTCATCATCGCTCAACAACTGGTGTTGGTCTGCCTACGTCTTGTAACAAGCACTTCAGGAAGAAGGGGCCGATAGAATAAGTACCAGACCTGTAGTGAAGGAAATTTGTTCGATTCAACCCTTCAATGCGGTATCCAAGCATGAGTTTGAAAATATTCTAAATCAATGCATATATCGAATTTTGGTGTCTGTGAAGGAGAGTAACTCGCACTTGTGAACTCTCTGATATTTCTCCTTAAATTTATTATTATCGATAAACATAGCGCTATACACGGTATGAATATTAACAAATGGCATATCATAGATATGAGGGATATATTAGAGCTTAGGGAAAGGTGGTTACAGGAAGAAAAAGCAGATCAGTGATAAGAGGAATTAATTTGGAAGATGTAAGAAAAATGAAATTGGAAGTGAAACAGTATGAAATGTCTGTGTCGTTTTATTCTGTGAGTTTGTTTATATTCAGGTGAAGAAGTATTTCCTTCTTCATAATATGTGCTATGTTGTTTACTTAGTTTTCCAAAGTGAGCCCCCAACTTTTTTTATTATGCGTCTAAATAAAAGGCATCGTCTATGAATATATTCTTAGGATTCTCTTCTTTTCTGCAGTGCGAAGATCACAATATTGATTTCCAAACTGATATGGCCCGGATCTTTTCAACAATTTCTACTGAACACTCTAGACCGGACTGCTTTTCTTCAACCTTCCAGTTCCATATGAATTAGACTTATTTTCTAGTGTGCATATTATATGAGTCTATAATTGAATAAGTGTGTTATAAATGGCGCAAGCAAAAACAAATTTGAAGCGATGTATATATATATATATATATATATAGTCTCCTTTAGAGAGACTTAGAAATATTAATAACTCTATTTCTGAAAACCAGTGGATAGATTCCACTGAAATTAGATAAATAACCTTCGAGCAGATAGTCAGCAGCGCCGCCTGGCTAAGGCTTGGCTACTCTGCATTGACAAGGGGCAACACCCTGA
>NC_068999.1:15762637-15764282 GCF_001194135.2 Octopus bimaculoides | reverse complement strand
ATATATATATATATATATATATATATATATATATATATATACATATACATGTATATGTCTACGCATACATGAATTATTTAATGATAAAATGCATACCGGCATTTCTTTTACACCGTTATAAATAATATAAACAAATTAGTTTCGTTAGGCGCTGATTTCCAGTTTTATAATTAATTTCTGTCATCGATGTCAATTACTTGGTAGAAATACTGTGTACTCTTCGCAAAAAATGTCTGGTTCACTTGGCTTTAATTGATTGCTTTGTTTTCTGCTTTTGTCTCGCTAAAATTTGTTTTCTTCATACTGTCTCTCTTGCTGAGATTTTTTTTTTCTTTTTGATATTTTTGTATTTCTGTTATTTTTAGGGGAGGTATGGTTTTGCAAAATTAATCAGTGTATTTTCATTAGGTATCAATTGAACAGCGTACAATGGGCGTAACTTCCAGACTGTAAAGTGTTTTCGCCGATGCTTTAACGAGTTTGTCACCCACTGCTGAACTCCAACAATTCTACAAGAAATACAACGCAGTATAGTATTGCTACCGATAATGATCTCGGTTTCTAACGCAAGCAAACATATTTTTGTTGATGAGTGTTATATTTAATTATATCTATATCACTACAATGTTTTGGTATTCTAAATGCTCCCCAGGAATATGAATGTAGAGCTAATTCTGGTCGGATTAAAACTTCATTCGTAAAGACATTTTTACAAGAGTCGAATGATCTGTATATGCCACTGCTTTCTGACTAAGAATCATATTTATTTCAAACATAGAAAGAATACCATACAATCGGCCTCTAGATATAACTGGTATTTTATGACATCGCATGCGATAACAGGAGGCAAAATAAAATACGAATAAAACACGCACGAGTAAATACTGGGGATACAGTTTTCCAATGTTGACATTGTGTATCCTGCAAGTATTCCTTTTTACGAGGGTGAACAATGGCCAAGAGAACAGCTCGGACTTTAAACTTTTATGCTAGTTTTGGTCACAATGTTTGATGAAGTGCGATAATTTTTTCTTGTTACATGTTATTAAAAGGAAACAGCATTATCGTGAAATTTTTGAGATCTCTGTTCAAATAAAAGTATTAATTTCTCATGAAGTGTGTAGGCTGCTTGTCTGTGACGCTTCTGAACGGACGATGAGGGTTGAGTGATAAATGGGTAGAACTCACGTTGTTAAGGATTATGTTGGATCAAAGAATCGTTTAATGGGTAAAGAATATTTGGAGCAATACGTTGCTCTTTGTGGAAGATACAGTTCTTGGACTGTTGATATATGTATGGGTTATACGTATGACAGCCAAAAACAATATTTACGCATGCGACATATTGATGTTAATGTCTGGATATACGCAGAATGCCGAAACTTTTAACAGGAATTAGAAATTTGATTAAATAAAAGTTATGTTTTCAGTAGAGAATACGCAGAACAAAATGAAGTTAGATTCAATGGAGACGGAAAGTCGAAGCTTACATCTGAACGAGTGTAATCGGCGTCATAATTATCTTCATTAAAGTACGCTTTGTGTGTGTGTGTGTGTGTGTGTGTGTGTGTGTGTGTGCGTGCGTGCGCGTGTGAATGTGTGTATATGTGTGCGTATATTATATATATATATATATATATATATA
>NC_068999.1:15756476-15761998 GCF_001194135.2 Octopus bimaculoides | reverse complement strand
ATATATATATAGATAGATAGATAGATAGATAGATAGATAGATATGTATATATTTATATTTACATACATATATACATACATATATATATTTACGTTTATATATATTATATATAACATAAATTATATTCATGCATGTATACTTGTTTCTGTATATTAGCGTATATATTTATTATCTTAGGCGTTATTTGTTTATTTAAGGAAAGCTAACGTTACCTTCCATTGCTTCTTCAAGTTTCACACTTGCTGATTTTCCATATAGATAACTAAAATATAAGGTGATGCGTATACACAGTGATTGTTGGAAGGGAAATAACTACGAGGCAAACAAGTTAACGAGGAAATTAAAAGGAAAATAAACGTTTAAAGTGTATGAAAGGTGAGGAACGAGTTGAGTGATAGTAAGTATGAATCTGACATAGTAATATTATGTAGGGTAGCATCACATCAGGCGCAGAGTAATTTGAGAAGATAGTGGAGAAAACAGCAAGCAAGTACAAGGAAACAGGAAGAAGCAGGCAGGCTAATATTTTTAGAAAAGGCGAAATATATAAAGCAGAGTGTATAAAAAAAACAGCAAAGCGTTTTGAGAAATACATGGTCGCTGAAGAACGGACGAGAGAAAATATTTGAGGAAGAATATTATGTACATTATAAAGGTGTGCTATGATGGGTAAATCGAGTGGAAAATCTATTTTCTCCTTGAACACTGTCCTTTTATCTTTCGTTTTTATCCTGAAGCCGATGAAAACGAAATCTATTTTGATTCCTGAAAATATTATCATGCTTCACTGTATGTGTCTACTAGTGAATAAATGTTTTTGTAGTTTGAACATTTAGAATTAAAAAAAAAATGAAAATAAAATGTCCTATGAAAAAAAAAGTTATTATTAATAAAATGTTATTACATTGACCTTATGAATTCGTGGTGGAATAAAGTTTGTATACTGTTAGAAGAAAGGTCAACGATGAGTTTTACTTTATTTATTCATTTATTTATACATTGGCTTTTCATGAGATTTTATTTGCCATGTCAATTCCTGGAAGACTGTTGTGTATAGAAAACGAAACATTTCCAGTTAACATGAAATGTAATAAGTAAATTGCGGTGAACATTTTAAACAACAAACGTGGCTTGGGTCAGATTTCTGTCCTTTGTGATTGACTTCAAAAGACGATATTTTTCAACTGCTCTCATGGATATTGTAAAGAGCGACTCAGCATTTACTATCTCTAGTTTTCAGGAAATATTTATTATTTTCGTCTTCTATACGGTATTGAATGATAGAAATTAGACCGAACTGGTTAAGTCTTCATTCTGTTTATAACAAAGCCTAAACTAACTTTTCCTACAGCGAATGAGATGTATTACAACTACCGTTATATTTTGGAGATAACCTCTGGAGAGTAAATCGATATCAGCATGTGAGATTATTGGAAGGATGAATTTTGAACAGACAAAACATCGTACAACATTATCCTTTTTATACATATGTTGAAATATTTCTTGCTAGTTTTAGGGTAGAGAAATTGATGCGAGATTGGAAAATAAAGATGGTAGTAAATCTATTTATATTCCTCAAAATGGGAGGAAGATATTGATATTTCACAATGATACTGAAAGAATTATTCATTGTTTAATCCACGCACACCCGCATTCTGGCATAAATGTAATAGTCCTCTCTGCTATAGGCACAAAGCTTGACATTTTGGTGGGAGGGGCAAGTCATTTACATCGACCCCAGTACTCAACTGGTACTTAATTTATCTACCCCCAAAAGGATGACAGGCAAAGTCGACGGCGGAGGAATCTGAACTCGGAACGTAGCGGCAGACGAAATACCGCTAAGTATTTCACCCGGTGTGCTAACGATTTTCCCAGCTCGGCGTCTTCGGCAGAGGTGTCATAATAAAATCTTAATGTAAAGGTTTGTAAAACCAGAGAGCTAATCCAGGGTTCTCACATTTTGAAATTACCAACACTATAATGAATCATTATATGCTGTTGAAGCAATCCATCCCAGTTTAGAACCAATATCCATTTTCTTATTGTTATAAAAGAAGAAATGACGCCAGCAAGACATGAACATAGGATGCAAGGGACAGAACCTAAATACTTTCAAACATTCGATCCGATCTACTATCGTTCTATAACCCGATCGATCTAACCATGCTATTTATAAACATACTTATATCGTCCTTCTGAGTTAAAATACTGACAGTATCGATTTGCTTCTCTTCCTTTCCTAGTTCGATAAAATATATTTTAAAAACATAACACTTCTATTCTAAAATAGCCAATTCACTAAGCTACTATCCAGCAAACATTTTATTAGTGCCTCTGTAAAATAAATCAATATTTACAACTTTATTTCCCGTTATTGTATTTTCTCCAAATTTTCGGTGATCCTCTGATGATTCATAACCTTGAGTGGCTTTTCTTCCACATACAAAGAACCATATCATTTTAATTAAATAATTTGATTTATTGGATATATAAACGAATGATTAGCATCAACGTTAAAATGTTGGCCTTCGTTCTAAAATATACAGAAACAAACTAACACTCAAACATGGTGAATCATCATCACAGAAACATTTTGAAATATAGAGAAGAGAGTGAGTATATGAGTGAGAAATAAACAGAGAAAGAGAGAAATAAGAACGTTTGATAGGGAGAGGGAGAAAGAAAGAAATAGAGGTTAAGGGAGAAAGGAAGAAGGGCAGACTCTGAGAAAGGGACAGTAGGCAAGTTTAACATTTAATGAATTTAGTTCCTATCGTTTTCAAGCGAATGATTTGGTCATTTGGAATTCGTGCTTATTTGCATACACAAATACACACACACGCGCACACACACACGCACGCACACACACACACACACACACACACACACACACACACATATATATATATATATATATAGCAAATGTGTTAAAGTATGTTATACACAATTCCTTGTTAATGCACAACGAAATGGGGTTTGCTGTTTTTAATCCCGTTCCATCCTACATATATCTTATACACGTTGATACGTTAGAGTTACATCTTGCCACACGTGAGTTTTCCTTACTATAAACTTTTATATCGGTATTTCTTACCTCATATTTTCTCAGGTAAAAAGAAGTCGCAGTATTATTCTCTGTGTAAAAAGCAGTCACAGTAACGAAGTAACACCATGTTCGTAGTAATTTCACTCGTGAAGGCGCACCAAAGGCTTAATATAATCTGCAGAATTAGTAATACACCGGCTGCACGCGCGAGGTTAGAACATGGATTGTTGGACTTGCCGAACTATAATATTTATTTGTCATCGTGGATATCCATGATATGGCAACAGCGCATTTTAAAATGAATTAGAAATCAAGTTGTTATGCTCCATAATGGATTTACGAGTGTGTTTATGCATCTATATCTTTCTATTTCCTTTTATCTTTTTTCTTTCTCCCTCTCTATCTACGTATGTGTATGTGTGTGTGTGCGTGAGTGTGTGTACATATGAGTATGTGTGTGTGTGTGTGTATGTGTAAGTGTGTAAATGTATGCTTTTGAGACTGTGCAAATAGGTGCCTTTTCCAAGCATTTTATCGAAACCTGTATCCTCACAAAATCTAACTGCTCAACCATCATCAAGAACAAAATGCAAAAGAACTATAGCTTTACTATTAGGGAAAGTCCATGGTTTAATGTGTCAGCCGATAAAGGGAGAATGTAAGCTATCGATTTAGGAATTTTTTTTTCTTCTTTAGAGCATCTCTTTATCTCAAATATTGATGAAAAACACAGAAACTAGTCCCTGATGTAGTAAAAATGATGGATGGGTTTTCTGGATAATTTCTGAATAAAAATCTGGCCGGTGAAAATCAGTGCTAAAAATAACTCAGGAAACAAATCTACTGAGGGTTAGGTATTCGTCAATAATAATCTATACTATTCGAAAAACACCACAAAAAGAATGTAATACATTGGAAAATATTTGTTAACATTCATATTGAACAGCATTGAATCAGAAACCCGCTCAAATACACAAAATTCTCAAAAGGCTATAAACGTCATATGCTTTTCAACACGGTCAACGTAAACATTAGTTACCTCTGCATATGGAACATGTTTCTTATCATCGAGTGCTGCAGTGTGAAAAGTACTGCAATTAGATTAAAAACAAATACGAGGAATATGCATTTGCGTTTGCATACAGGTTTAATCAGGGAAAGGTAAAAAAATGTTGTTTGAATATAGGTGATGATTACTCGAGTCGCTTTAGAACAATTCAAATATTAAACGTAGAAAAACAAAGAGGAATGTCGTGTCAACATGTAAAGGTCTTTTCTGATAAAATGATCTGGGGTGTATAAAAATAACATATCTTAATAAATATTGTGAATTATGAAATTTCTGCCGGGTTTTAAAGCTATTTCGGTTTCGAACTAAATATTTTTCTATTAAGTATGAGACGAAGTTTTAGAAATATATTTATCATAAGGTATGTAAAGTGTATTAAGATGGTAAAGATTTCGTTCTTTAGAATCATTTGCATGATTTAGTCAGGCAATAGATATCATTGTAGGAATGTGTATGTGTGCGTTTGTGTGTGTGTGTGTGTGCGTGCGCGCGTTCGTGCGTGTGTGTGTGTGTGTACGTGTGTGTATGTGTATGGAATTGAGTGTATGCATTCATTCATAAACACATATCTTTATACATCTATATATTTATATATTTAGATATATATGTGTGTATATACATATTCAATCTATCCACAATTTGGCCTAAGATTAATAGTGAATTTTTTTCGACATATTGTCCTTTAACAGATGTTTCCCCATTATAACAAAATGAAACAGCTGCGCCAGTAAAAATCTGAAATTACTATGAATTCAGGTGATAGCATTTTTCAATATGCCACTATTTTACTGAAGATTTATACAACATTCGAAAGATTTGGTATCATGGGCGCCATATCTGACACTTTTACTTCTACAAAGAACACCGTCTGCGTTTGAATATCATATTATTTAAACTAGTGTGTCGCCATCAAACAATTACTCTAGCGGACAGGAATATGTCAATGAATTTACTATAATCCCAATATAATAATATTTTTTGCATGTCACATTTATCATCATTCCAAATTCTTTTTATCGAGATGTGCATGAAAGCTTGTATATACATCTGCAATCATATACAAGAAAGCACGTGCGTGTGTATATATATTGCACAATTTATTGATAACACTGTATCTTCTCGGGTATTAACGATATTATTTCCCCTTCAAGCTTAACAGGAACTGAGCTCAGGTGTGATTTAAAATCATTTTGATAAATATATGTGTGTATGTGTGTACGTGCGTGTATGTGTGTGTTTGTTTGTGAGTTTGTGAATGTGTGTAAGTATATATATATATATGTATACGTGTATGTATGTATGTATATATATATTTATACATATATATATACATATATATATGTATATATATGTACAAACATATATATATATATATATATATATATATAAATATACATATATATA
>NC_068999.1:15755002-15756458 GCF_001194135.2 Octopus bimaculoides | reverse complement strand
ATATATATATATATATATATATATAAATATACATATGCTAATGTTTATACATACATGCATAGAGACACATGCACGCACAAACATACACATACTCACATATACGTATACATATATGTAACTACATGGATATAAATATATGAGGGGGTGTGGGTGTATCCGCGACTGTAATGGATACATATGTCTGTGTGTAGTTATGTACGTGAATGTATATGCATATTAGAAGCGTTATGGACATTTTTTTTATGAGATAACCGATCTTTCTATGATTATATTTCCTTTAAATCATGAAGTTATTAGTTGAAGCCTGTCTGTATCATAAATTGATTCTGTCTGATTAATTCAAACCGCTATTTGTCTATCGACGACAGTGTGTCTCCTGCCTGTATTGTTAGACAATACTTGTGTGTCTGAAATATCCTCGAACCAAGAAACATGCTCATGTTTTGTTTGCGTTATTATTTTATCTCATCAGTGAATAAATTACCACCTGCACAGTATCCAAACCAAATCACTATGGTCATTCTGAATAAGATAGCGTAAGAAAGCTAACACAATGCATTAATCGCCTGAAACTAATTTCACTATATAGATATGCACATATATATGTGTGTATGTGTGTGTGTGCGTAATTATATATGTGTGTGTGTGTACATTTGTGTCTGCATATATGTGTATGCTTGTTTATGTATCTATAATTATTTATGTGTCTAATTTATATACATATAATATTATTAAATGTATATGAAAAGTAAAATATTGATACTGCTTTCATATTTAGTCGTCGACTGTTTACTCGCTTCAACGCCATGAAGCCAACAACTGACTGAACTTCCAAGGGACTGTCATTCATTTCTGTGTAAAAAATAGCTGTTATACTCAACAAATTCCCGCTGAGTGTATTAGTTAATCTGATATACTTTACAAGAGTGTATTATATAATGATATATTCTACAAGATAGTTTCTCCAGATAATGTCTAAATTTGTTGTATATGTTGTATATACAACACAGAAACACTAAAATAAGTGTGTGGGAGTGTGGGAGTGTGTGTGTGTGTGTATGTGTGTGTATGTATGTGTGTGTGTGTGTGTGTGTGTGTGTGTGTGTGTGTGTGTGTGTGTGTGTGGTGCATGTATGAATGTGCAAAGCGATGGAGCAAAATTTTGTGAATTCGTTGATAGCTTGACAGTCTTGTAATTGATACAGTGACCTGTTAACTGTACTTTCAGATAAAAGACCTTGATGGGCAAACACTGTCATTTCGTACTTCAGGTTTCTTAAGATTTCATCTATGAATAATATTTCATAATTTGAACAAATGAAGGACAATAATATTTGAAGGGGGAAGACTAAGTAGATTATATCGACCCCAATATATGACTGGAACTAAATTTCATCAGAATGCAAAGTTGTTCTCAGTGTCATTTGAAATCAGAGTACCAACGACCAATATAATT
>NC_068999.1:15749813-15753926 GCF_001194135.2 Octopus bimaculoides | reverse complement strand
ATTTGTTTTGCAAGAGTTTTGATGTGAAATCGTGTGTTGAAACATATGTTGTTGTACTTGGGGATGGACATATTACCAGTTTTGCCAATAAAAACACACGCACTGTATATTTGGTGTTAATTTGCTTCAGTTTTATATTACATTATAATACATTAATCCTATTTCAGCTAGAGTTCTTTCGTCACACTTCTGTGACCTCATCGGTGGTCCTTTGCTTTCTTCTTTCTTCTGTGTGTCTCACCTTGCTAAGTATCAGCCATTTTGTATTTTGTATACAAAATACAAAATGGCTGATAGTTAGCAAGGTGGGACACACAGAAGTGTGACGAAAGAACTATGGCCGAAATAGGATTAATGTAATATAATGTAATATAAAGCTGAAGCAAATTAACACCAAATATACAGTGCGTGTGTTTTTATTGGCAAAACTGGCAATATGACCATCCCCAAGTACAACAACATATATTTATATATATATTTATATATATACATATATACACATACATACATATTAAGTTGCAGATTATCACACATCAGCATATAAGTTTGTGCGTGTATGTCTCTAAGCGCTCGTGTATGTGTGTGTGTGTGTGTGTGTGTTTATGTGTGTGTGTTTGTGTGTGTGTGTGTGTGTCTGTGTGTGTGTGTGTGTGTGTTAGTGTTCCTGTTTGTGTGTGCGTGTACGCGTGTTTGAAGTCAATTGACCATCAAAAAATATCACAGAAGATAGCAACTAAAGTTCATTAAATTCACATTATGCCGTCTAGGAGAAAGAAGGATAGTTGGGTAATCATTTCTGGATGTACTTTGTTTACGATAAAAACAACGGGTGGGCACAGCTGAAATGTATTTCATCATAATTATGATTTATCGGGGTTGATCTATGTTTAAACAATATAAACAGCAACAACAACAGTAAATTTTACGTGCCATTTTGTCTCCAGGGAATTAGAAATCTATATAGCAATGCTGATTTTGCAGATAAATATTCCGTCACTAAAATGTAATTTCTAAAATATATTGATTAACTGTGTTTGTATATGAAGAAAACGGCATAATTATGTATCATAATTTGCTTTTCGTTCCCTTGGCAAACATTTGCTTAATTATAACTTGTAGAAATTTCTTTTTCTCTATCTTTAAATTTAACACATTCTAATAGAGTTAATATTGTCACTCTTAGGAAATTACATTCATGTGAAGAGAAATCTCTAATAAAAGTAGCATTTGTTCCTAATACTTAGTTCTATTTCCATTATTTTCATCACTTATATCATTGTCATTCTGTTAATGTTAATTCTGAGTCTCCTGTGCTATATCGATAATTGTTCGCTACCGAATTAAGGTAGCACTTTAAGGTAGGTATCAAAAATGTCGCACTGCTACGAAAAAATGTGGTCACTGTGTCACTAACATATATTGGCATGTTGCATTATATCGCAAACATAATATTAAGTATAAATGGCTAAGCATCAATTGGTAATATATTTTACCTAGTATCTAATCATTCCCATTACATAGTGCACTCTCACACAGATACAATCTGATCTTCAGAAACTCGGCACTTTAAGCAAGAGATTTTTGGTTTTGCTTCGACTGAACCAACGATTTGAACCATTTGAATGTTCGTCTGCCGCAAACACGCGCAAATATATACACACACATGTATGTAGATACCATATGTGTGTGTGTATGCACATATATTGGGAGAGATGGATAGATAGATAGATAGATAGCAATTGTTCTCTCTTGAAGCATATCTGCTTCTTCCAGTTCATGCTATATATTAGTCCACATATATATTAAGATTGTAATTGTAAGTTGTCATTCCTATCAGCAAAAGAAACACATGTAATAGTAAATAAATAATAGAAAACAAATAAAATTTTGAGTTTTTTTTTTATCAGATATTTATCTTTACAGTTAGATAGGCAGGCCGAGTGACTAATAGATAGAGAGATAGAGAGAGAAATAGAGATATATAGATAGAGAGAGAGAGAGAGAGCGATGTGTACAATCATATTGAACATGTTTTCTGTGCATTCGGATATGGAGAAACATACGCTGCAGAAATTGTTTCGTGAGAAAAAATTGTCCTTATACACATTATGAATGAAAAACAATCACGGGGATGCATACGATTGATGTTAGCATACTGTAGGATGCATATGTTTCCTCGTTTTCACGCGTCATCAGTTACAAAAGCCAAGAGTCGTCGTTCACACAAACTAAAAGTTTGTCTTCATATCGTAACAGCAACCGGTATCTAGAAGAGTAAGTTATTTGTGGCTATGAGCGACTACTGAGTCGTTGTGGTTGACGACGCGTGACAACGAGGAAACACTAGAGTCTTACAATCTGATAACGATATTCAATGCCCAATGATGTGTTTAAAAGAAAAGAAGTATAAAACAGAATCAACATTTCGCAGATAATAGTCCTATGGCCGATATGATCGAATATAAAATCCTTGATGACACCACCATAGTTATGATCTTATCCAAGTAACTAAACCCTGTAAAAGACACAATGTTATCTGTAAAATAGTAAAACAATAAGCACCACTTTCTTTGTGAACTTTTAGTTGTATTTTGCATTTTTAACATTACAAATGATTGTTATCTCCTCTACGCAAGACATGTAACATTTTCTTACTGACTTCCATCTATCTCGTATTTGATAAGAACAGTTCAAGTCTCTTGCTAATTGTAAACAATACTGTAGGTTCTTATTGATTTCATTATTCCTGCATCTTTCAGCTGAACCCACTTCCTACGTTCACCTAGATATTCTGCTTGCCGGAAAATCCGTCTCTTTGGCTGATGTCTAAACATTCTTTTATTTACTTCGTTGATATTTTTCTTTTTATTGAAATTCTTTTAATCTCTCTTTCCCTGTGCTCCCCAGCATTATTATTATTGCAACATCAGTAATCTTATTTCAGTAGTTCTGTGAAACAAAAGTGCAGAGAGACTGTGAAATGGGACGAAATTCTATGTCCAGTCAGGGATTTATATACAATCGATCAAGATTGAATTTTCCTCATATCAAGTAATAGGCATATTCATAACATCAGTATAAACTTTGTTCCACTCTGTTTAGCTCCTCAACAGTTAAGCCTATGAAGATTTTCAGTCAAAGATTTTATTAGAACATAACACACATTTTTATTGTTTTAAATTTTATTAGTAATATTAATGTTAATACTACTACACTTCTACCTGATACTCTTATTAACGTATCTATATCTACCTTTAGCTTTGTAGTTATACTAGTAACTAGTTAAGAACCGATTGTGTAAGCTAGTACTCAATATATCATGCTTCTGTATGTTTAGGAGCTAACCTTCGTGTGTAGTTTTCCTTTTTAGAGAATACGGTATGATTTTAGCTGCTATTTCTTTCAGGTCAAACGGCAACCGAAACCTTGTGTTTCTCTTTAAAAAAATTCTAATTTAGTTACAAGGCCATCAGTTTTGATGCAAGGATTTATTTACTACCATCCATCTCAGTACATGATTGTGTGTTTATTTTATCAAAGCCGAAAGTAGATATTACTAAGATGTGCTTGATAGGTTTCGAACACCGAACGAAGTAAATACCGTCAGACATTTAGTTTAACAGGTCCTCAGTCGATGATAGTTCACGGCATGCATTTGTTTCTCTACACCTATGACTGCATACATTAGGACTTCATAGAACTTATTTATAGTTTCTGCACTCTCAAGTTCCCTTACAGATTGACGTGCAATAGTTAATACAGGGAATATGTATTTCTGGTAACAGAAATAAGGATATTTTTTCACTCATTTACTATTATCAGAAGACTGCAGAAGCACATTGTAGATTTTGGTTACTTTAGAAGTAAATTTGCCCATATATATATATAGATGATAATTTCGGTGAAAGAATGTGATGGAATTACAGTGTACATTTCCGATATATTTACTTAGAAAAAGTGAAAAAAATAAAAGGAGAAAAGATTATTTAAAACTAACTTGTTAACTTGTTAACACCTCTTAAAATCCTATTCTTAATTATGTTTCAGAACGATCACAGATGTATGTGTGCATATATATATATATATATATATATATATATATATATATATATA
>NC_068999.1:15745807-15748897 GCF_001194135.2 Octopus bimaculoides | reverse complement strand
TATATGTATGTATGTATATGTATATATACATCTACATATATATGTATGTACACGTAACCTTGAAAAACAAACATAGTTAACGATTATTCTTCAAATATATTTTGTCGCTTATACATTCTTAATTCGAGTGCTATCTAGTAGCATTTTATTTCATTTTACAATATGCAACAATTTGCTATAAGTGTTGCAGCAATTGTGCTCTCGTTTTGTTTGTCATTATCCTTCCCGAGGCTCTACGATTCCTTTGTTATATCTTAAATAATGTCTGTCAAAAGATGTTTGTACGAATATTCATTCTGATTTGGTGCTCTGTTAGCAACAATTGTTTCTATTCAAATCTCACCTCAAATCTTTACTTTGTATCCGTAGTCATCTGTAATGATATTTTTCGGAATACAATACATATACCATTTATATTCTATCGTGGTATATGTATTATCGTTAAAGTTAATATGTAGGGAAATGCCAGTCAGGGTTTACGAAGCAGCAACCCATTTAGATGTGTAGTCCCACGCATATATCTTTTAGTTGATTGATTATGCATGCAAATCTTCTCTTTTCTCACATCCGATATTTATCTGTTAAAGAGACGGCCGACGTGTGCCGATATCGCTTTCTAGCAATGTAGGTATCAGCATTGCTTTCAGAACACAGAGCACCTCCCATGACTCAATCAGCTAATATTTCAGGTACCCCATCTTCCATAGCTGGTTACTTTTTGAGTATTATCCAGCCCCAATATCGTGACAGACAAAGTTAACCAATACAAAATATGAAGCACAGAGTATTGGTGCAAATATCTCAAAACTTTCTAACACGAAAGGGTCTTCTATCTAGCCACCCTCTAAAGAATGGTATAATCGTTTCTACCATAGACACTGGTCCCTTGACTTTCAGGGAATGGGACTAGTCGATTATAAAGACTCAAGTGTGTAATTAGTGATTATTTTATTAATCCTGAAAGAATGAAAGGCAAATCGACCTCAGCGGAAATTAAACTTAGAACGTAGGGACAAACGAAATGCCACTCAGTATTTTGTCCGGCGTTCTTACAATTCTCACAGGTAGCCACCTTTAAGAAAAATATTCTAATGATTAAATTTTCTTACTTATAGTTCTCCATTTAGTCACAAGGCCAGCATTTTTGAGTTGAGATTTCCTCGTTCACACTAGTTGATGGTAAGTTTACCTCACTAGTTGATGGTATTTTATTTTAGTGACACAGAGAAGCTGATCTTGGTGATATTCGAAATCAGAGCGTCAAGTGTCAGAAGAAATTCAACTCGGCACCTCACATCTCTTGTATATATAGTAAACTCATTTAATTTGGCTTCACTGGGAAATAACAAATTATTGTCTACGCAGACAAGTAGAACTGTACTAAACTAAATCGAGTACACTGATTTCGAAACTGAACTCAGAATCGCTGTAGCACATCAGAATTTTGAGTTATGCGCATAATTATATATTAATACTAGTATCAGGAATGGTTAAGTTCAAGATGAATATTTGTCATAATAGTATATTAGTACTGTATTTAGTATATTTATGTTTAGAGCAAATAGTATCATAATATAATGGTACATTGAATATTTATGTTAAGGCAATACTCATTTCATTTTTAATTCACTCTGCTCAGAAATGTTTCAGACACTTGCTCTTGCAATTATGTGTCGTGATTGTCTCCTGTTGTAGGAATCAGCAGTAGTCACCCATTAAGTGTGGATTGAATCGGCCTTAATATCTCGTTCCCATCTCAGATATGTCCTGATTGAACCTCTCACTATGCTCATCACTAACGGCACCAAAATTCGTTGGAAATAATCGAGATGTGATTTTAGAGCCAACTTACAATCTCCATACACAATTTCTGAAAACCACTAATATTAGTCATGCAAAAGTAACAATCAGAGACATGATTGGTTGGCTCACACTATACCATTGGTACAGCAAAAGGCATTCCCTTCCATTTTCCATTCAGCCACTGTTTAAGCCCTGAGTAACACACGGTGCAGAATATATGAGGTGCCCACCTCTTGTCTTGGCCCCCAAATGTACACCCGAAATAATATTTATAAGCAGTATTTAATTTGGTGACAACGTTTTTCCGCTGCTCACGCGGTGCAAGTTTTCCACAGATATAACAAAGGTGGTCCGGGTGATACACACAGAATCTCCTATTCATGATCTAACACAATGAACACAGTTAAAACAGTAATAACGCAAAGTGACAGATACACATACAGCACATGACGGCAGTGAAAACTGAATAATGAACTTACGCATCGTTTGTTTTATTGCTGTTATTTCTTTAATTTTGAATTAAGACCGCTTTTATTTTAGCAAAATTTATAATACAGCCTATATCCACCCGAAAGTATTGTTATAATCTTGTGCATGCGCATAGCTCAAAATCCTGACATGCTAGAACAATTCTAAATGTAGATTCGGAATCAGCACACTCAGTTTAGTCTGAAACACATATTTTACCCCAGTAGCAAAATCTTCGTTGTCCAGTGCAATACATATATATTTCCTGGTGCTCCTGTATATTTCGTATTAAATATAATTGCTTGGACTTATCGAAAGTTTTTCCTTCAAAACAATGTGTAATTGGAATAAAATATTAAATCAGATATGTAAGAAAAAGAAGAAAAAGTAAAAAAAAGATAAAATACTAGCAAATGTAATATCTACTGTAAAAGACTAATAGTATTTTACTTTGCGGTTCAGGGAAATTTAAGATGAATTTTGCTTACTCAATCGTATTTCAATGTTGGATCATACATGTAATTCTTCATAAAAAATCAGTTTTACGCATGATTATCCTCTTTGTACTCATCAACATTTTCGACTTCATCATCATTATTCTCATCATCATTAGATATGCATTTTATTGCTTTGAAATTATTGCATTAAACAACACTTGAGAAAACGGAACTGACACATCATTTATTGAAAAAAAAATACCGATAGAACAGAAAACAGAGAATTTAATTTAAGAAAATACTCATTAACAAGAGGAACTGTATATTCTTTGAAAACATTACAATGTAATTTTTTAATGCTGTATTATATATATATATATAT
>NC_068999.1:15743327-15745769 GCF_001194135.2 Octopus bimaculoides | reverse complement strand
TATATATAAAGCTTAATGAAAATATATTATAATTACACACCCACACAAAACAAGACACATATATTCTTTTGGTGCATTCACTTATTTGCATATAAGCATTCTTAATTAATGTTTGCCTTCGATATTGTTTACTTTTTCATGGCTCTTTCTTTGAATATAATCATTGCAATAAGAGGTGTAATTTAGGTAATAGCATTCTGTGCAATTATCAGACAATCTTAATTATACTCTAATAAACCAAAATTTCTGTTATTTATGTTGTGCAAAGCGATGGTTTTGTTGTCAATTAAAGTTCCTCTAATTATCAGGTTGAATGAAATAGTTTGAAAAATTAGAATGGAAATGTTTCGAGCAATTTTATTATTGAATCTGTAGAAAAATGGCAATCAAAATGCATGTTATTTGCAATTGTAGTAACGAAATTGGTTGCAAGTAAATGGTACGAAATACATTTGTTGAAAACTGCACAAGTCTTTATATATGTTTAAATATTTTCCCATAGATTTTATGTAGAATTGCAATAAAGTAAATAGCAATAAGCGCACTATACTTTAAAAAACAAATTGTTTGGTATTTCATTACATACAAAGGAAATCTTCAAACAAAGAAATGAAATTTTCTGTTAATTTTATCGTAATGTGCGATTAACTGCTGAGTTGATCATATAGTGTAAAACAGAACTACAGAGAGTAAGATACGTACATATTTTATTCATTTTACAATAAAGGCAAGATTGTCATTTTTGTAACACTGAAAGTTAATGAATTCAAACACATCGTAAAATCATTGCATCGCGGTTGATAGTAGCATTTCGTCGTTTTTGTGATTAAAAAAAAATTCACTGCTTCAGCACAATCAATTGAGATCCACATACAATTGAGATAGATAGATACAGGTAAATTGCTTAGCGGCATTTCCTCCGTCTTTACATTCTGAGTTCAAATTCCGCCAAGGTCGACTTCCTCTTTCATCCCCTCAGGGCTGATAAATTAAGTACCAGTGAAACACTGGCGTCGATGTAATCGACTAGTGCCCTTACCCACAATTTCAGGCCTATAGTAGAAAGGGTTAGTATTCTTATTCTTATTCTTCTTATTATTATTAGCTAACATTCTGTATTACTAATTTGAAGTAGAGAAGCTTGGGTCATCCACATAAAAGTTTATTCATAGACGTAGATTGCAAGGAACAACTAGAAATAGTACACATCAACAACAAAGCTACATTTTCATGAATATGTTCTGTCTTTTAAATTGGTGAGTATGATACGTAATGACATTAAGATATAAACATATAACATGCCATTAATTTCTATTGACCAATTCTCGCCCTAAAATTTGAGTCGAAGTACGACAATATTTTGGACATTAGTAGGTATTTCGGTGGTTCAGATACGCGTTATAGCATCTTGTGGGAGTAATGAGAACGGCCGAGTCTGTCTTGAGATGCAAACTCTCTATTTGGTTTACTGGATAATGTTACGAAATAACCTTATGGCTGCGAGAATGTGTGTGTGTGTGTGTATGTGCGTGTGTGTGTGTGTGTATATATACATGTGTGTGTGGAAACAGTGAGTGACCATAAGCTAAACATCTATTGGCTGTCCTCCAAGATCCTAGACACATAGTGGCTGAACTCAGGAAACGGCCTTTCTAGTTATATATATTCTGTAAGATTCAACGTGGTAGTGGAAAGGTGGGGACTACTCAAAGTTATTGTGTAGTAAATGCATGTTTCTATCCTCAGAGGCCGGCGTCTAATGGACCTGAGCATATGTTGTTGATAAATATTGAATAGAAATAATGTTTGGTTTACGCTAATCAGTTATTTGCGAAAACTTAAAAGTTTGTGGCAGCAAAATATAAGAGTTACACAAGGGGAATTATTTCCTAATTTAGGAGGTAGGATTGACTACATTTTGATAGTAGGACCGGTTACGTGGCCGCCTGCGAAACTGCACAATAGAGGTTCAATTACTATCAGTGCTATTGTTGCACGCTTTGTATTTCATACCAGTAATTAAATCAGTTTTATATTAGTTGTGGCCATTACATATATCTAATTATATTGAGCATTGCAATTTAAATGACACAATCAATGTTTAGTCATTATGTGATTCTATGAAAATGAGAGAAAAACATTCGAAAGACGTTTGTTTTTCATAAACATTAAACTAAAATGTTCCAGTTATCATGCAAAGTTCATATAACACATCTAGCGCAGGCATAATATCACTTATTTGTAATTCACATACAGAAATTTTCACTATTATATCGCGTTTAACCTGTCTCCTGACCTCAACAAAATTTGACCTCATGTAACCCTCCTCTCTTTTTCGTTTTCTCTGCCTATCTACCTTCCCGCTCCGTCTACATCTCCCTCCCTCTCTCTCTCTCTCTCTCTCTCTCTCTCTCTCTCTCACACACACACACACACACACAC
>NC_068999.1:15737150-15743317 GCF_001194135.2 Octopus bimaculoides | reverse complement strand
CATACACACACATAGAGAGAGAGAGAGAGAGAGAGAGAGAGAGAGAAAGAGAAAGACAGGCGAGAGAAAGAGAGAGCGAGAAAAAAAAAAGCACCTATATGTGTGATTAATGTTAATCTTATTATGTGAATAATAATAAAATACATAGTAGTTTTTTTCCATAATATATTTAATTTGTTTTTCTAGTTTTTCGGGGAACTACTAACATTGTTATTCTTTTGCACAATGAGAGGGAAACAAAACAAATGTCCATTTTGTATGTCGGTTTTAAAGTTTACATGATGAAAGCACTCATTAACCTGTAAGGCTAATTATTCAGTCGTCACGTGATCCATAACAATCCGACGCAAGTTTGTTTACACCACTTAAAAAAAGGTAATCGATAAATTATGACTAGTTTTGCAACCGTTGTCTTCCAAATGAATATTAACTGTCTTTTGATGTAATTCAATATTCGCAGTGAGTTTGGAATTAAAATGAATTTACTTCTGCATATCATTGTTTTCTCTGTATTTTTTCTACTGCAAACAAAAACATTAAACCGAATATGTATTGATTTCAAAGCAGCTGTAACAGTATTCACGACGACGCATAATACTATACTACACTCAATAATATTAGTTTAATATTAGTAAATATCTCAAAAGATCAAATGGTCATACTTAATTTTGTTGATAATGTATTTTATTGTCACACGATTTCATTTCGAAGTCAGGCAAAACAAATTGATATGATGTACAACTAAATTATAACATAATTCTATATCTGAACACGAAAATAATACAACTAATAGTAATAATAATACTTTCTACTAAAGGTACAAGGCCTGAAATGTTTTGGGGCAGGAGACTAGACGATTATATCTACCCCAGTGTTTCAGTGGTACCTAATTTTTCGACCAGAAAACGGGCGTCATGCATTTAAAGCATTTTGCCGGCGTGCTAGCGATTCTACCTGCTCGCCAAATTATACCAATAATAATAATAATCCGTTCTACTAAAAGCACAAAACATGAAATTTGGGGCTAGGGCTTAAGTCGATTACAGCGACTCCAGTATTCAACTGGTAATTACTTTATCGATCTCGAAAGGACGAAAGGCAAAATCGACCTCGGTGGAATGTAAACTCAGAATGTAAAGATGGACGATAGCTCGCCGTCTTGATAATAATTATAATGTTACTTTCTGATATAGGCACAAGACTTGAAATTTGGCAGTTAGAGAGCTGGTCGAATATATCGACCTCAGATTGGTTCTTATTCCATCGACACCTAAATGATAAGAGGCAAAGTTGACTTCAGTGGAATTTGAACTTAGATCAAAAAGTTCAGAAGAAATAATGCCAAGCTTTTTGTTCAATACGGTAACGAATTTTCCAAATTTAAGTTTCAAAATTTGGCCCAGGGCTACCAGTTTGGAGGCAGGAAGAAGCAAGTCGATTATATCGATCCCAGTACTTAACTTGTAGATATTTTTATCGACTCTGAAAAGATGAAAGGCCAAGTCGATCACGTAAAGAAAAAGTTCCTTCAAACACAGCAGACTGCAAGAAAATGAGAGATCAGTGTGTATGTGTGGGTACGTGCGTGCGCGCATGTCTGTGTGTGTGTGATATATTCTCGACCAAGATTACCCATGGCTCGTCTACTGCTCCTCTAGCGAAAACAAACGGAAATCCACGTCTTAACGGATGTACTTTAAATTGGAACTGACTACAGAAATATCAACAATATTTATATCATTTAGTACACCTTATTTTTCACAACAGTCATAGATTCATTATCTGTCTTGACAACACACATCAAACTACGGTCTAACTAGATTTGTTGAAGTTTTCATATGACACTCAACTTTGTAAATTTTGTTGATATTTCGTAAATACAAATATAATTTCACTCTTCCTTATTAAACGTTATTTCAGTCATATAATATATAGGAAGAAATTTCTAACAATGAACGGTTTCAAATATCATTCGGGAAATCTAACAGATTACTAAAATATTCGGATGTAATTACATTTCCTTACAAACATAAGCATAGGTACACACCCACACTTGTGTATATATATATATGTGTGTGTGAATATATAGATATAAAGAATTACAGACATAATTATATCTGAGAGTTTCTGTCTACACACACACACACACACACACACACACACACACACACACACATATATATATATGTATATATATATATATATATATATATATACACACACATCCACACACATGCTTACACATGCATACACCTACGGACATATGGACGTATAACTAAATACACGGAGAAACCCGGACATATGACTTACGGTTTGTTTGGAATAAAATTTTCGGTTTATTGATTGTTAGAAATTGAATTCAAATGCCACATAATGATATATTTATTTAGGATTAACTCTTGTCACATCAGATTTTGGCAGAAAATATTACTGAAAACAGCATATAGTCATTCCGCTCATGCTTATGTTTTTTCAAATATTATGTTTTAATATCGAATTATAGTATAGGCGCAATGCCAAGCATTAAGGGGACGTAAATCGTCAAATATATTGACCATAAAATTAATACTCTGACATAGTATGTCAACGTCTCTCTCTTTCACTCTCTCTCTCTATCCGTCTCTCTCTCTCTCTCTATCTGTCTCTCTCACACTTTCTTCTTTCTCTCTTTGTCTCCGTCTTTCTTTTTCTCTTTGTCTCTCTCGATATATATATATATATATATATATATATATATATATATATATATATATACATGTCTATATCTGTAGACTCACGTACATATGCTTACATAGTTACACTCCTACACAAACATACTCACACATACACACATACACCTGTATACGCTCGCAGATACGCAAACAAAAAACACACACACACATATACTAACACATACGCTCATTGTCAGTTTCCGCTTTCCTCTTGTATATTGGCTTCGTGTATATTTCATGCTCCGATGAATCTCTTTGATGCAAACTCATAGTTAGCATCGTAACGCCTGTTACTAAAGTAAGTTGGTTTCTGCTTCATTGCTAAAGACAACGTTCAAGCACCAGTAATCCCAGACATTAAGTATGACAATGTACATCCACTCTCAACTATTATATCTCTGCTATTATAGCTCTATTTTGGCAAATTTTATGTCATCTTGTTCAGAGAGACTGAGTTCAAAAACGAAGAATAGATAATTCTATACATGTTGTGTTGCAATCATTTATTCGTAGGAAACTGGTAATTCATTTCATCACTGTTAGGTGTTTATAAAAAGGTTCGACCTTTTAGCGTTTATATCCCATCTATATTGTTAGCGCTTATATTCAGAAACTCATAGTTGTGACGTAGTGAATCAACAGAGGTACACACGCACACACACACATACACACAGACAACTGTGTCTGTATGTATATATATATATCAAAATAAGCAAGAATGATATCCAGAGGTAATGCAGTACGATCGTTTCATGCAACTCCACTTAATTGAACAACGCAATTTTTACATCAGTTTAATATGCAGAGCAATCCTCAGATGCACAAAGACAAAACTAAAAATAAAACAGGCAGTAAAAGCAAAAAAAGTCAAAAAGTTATTCACAGTGAATGTATTAGACTAACGTTCAGAGAAAATTTAAGATTGAAAACTGTGGGGGCGTGTCGTTTCAAGCATGGCTCTTCGTCAAAAGGAGGGAAGGGAGATAAGGCCGGAAAGAAACAGAAAAGTCCAAGAAAAGCACGTATGCCGTGACATAGCTGATATATATATAGTATTGCTTCGATATACGAGTTAATCTGTTACCGGTCATCGATCGTAAAGCGAAAGCTTGTATAGCAGATTAATAATTTCCCATAGTAGCAATGAAATTTTATTCCGTCATCTTACTCCGTTGCTGAACAGACGCTTCAGAACCAGTGTTGCCACATGTATCCACACATGTTGCGACGTTGCCACACACATACAAAATGACTGTTTAAGCTTTTTTATATCTATTCTAAAATAAAACTCATAAACCCGGGGTCTCATAAAGCAGGTCATCATGAAGTGAGGTATTGCTGTATACATGTGTGTATGTGAGTGCGTGTGTCAGTGTGTTTGTAAGGATGTATGTTTGTAGATATGGATGTCTGTGTACGTTAATGAAGATATGCATACACAATATATATAAGTGTGAGAGACAGATAGAAGTGGAGAGAGGGAAACATTGGAGAAATGGAACAGATCTTTTCGTTTTTTGTGTAATACATATTCATCTCTTTGAATCTGGTGTTTTTATGAGATTTTCCCGCCGAAACTAAATTTCAGCTGACGTATGAGAATCATTAATATGAGAATCATTACATGGTGGATCGTACGTTACTTTCCTTCAGACCCCCTATGAAATTGCCGTTTACAGATGCGTGTTCTACAGTGATTGTAAACGAGATACTGGTCAAAGTATCTTTGTTCTGTTTGTGTCTGCGAGAGATTACTCCTCTAATTGATTATTTAAATTTTCATTTTCAATAGGTTTAGATAGGCTCCATTGATGAAGTTATGTTCTACCGGTTTTGATCCCAGGGGAATTAACTCTGCTTTCGTTTCAAATGATCGAAGGATGAGACTAATTTCATGCTGAATTAGCATATACATATACATTTCGAATACTCATAAACTATAACAATTGTTCTATGGAAATATGCATATTATTCCTCATCTGATCTCGTTAGCTTGTTCTATGTTTTTTCCTTCTTTAATTTCTTGAAATGCCCGAATTTTATGTGATTCCCGAATACACACATTTTGTTTGTTATTTTCTACGGTTATCTATACTCTTGGAATGTTTTTGATTTCTTTATTGCGTGTTTTAGACAAATTGAACAACAATTTTTCGTTGACTCTTTATTTTTTTTGCCTAATTCGATGTGCATTCATCCTTTGTTAACAGAGTTAAAATATATTTCGAACGTTAACAAGCCTCCTTAATACCAGGTGATGTTTTTAATACTGATATATATCAACGACTTCTATATGAATTTTCTATTTCGTGGCAGATTGGTAAATTTCTGAAGTTGAATTCGTGTGTTTGGCGATGTATTGCATCTAAGATTAGATTATATTAGAGAATTTGTTTAGATAGCTCTAAATATTCCTCACATGATAAATTTATTCTTAATACTAGCAATGAATGCAAACAATACAATCTCCTGTCGTGTGAAAAGTCGGAAGTGAGTTATTCAAATATCTGTTGCTTTTTCGGATAGACAGAGGCTGAGAAATAGATCAGATATTTATCTGAGGAAGTCATCTTTCTTCAGTAAAAGGACATTTTGGTATATAAGTGGAAAGTGAAGAGAGAATGAAAGGAAAAGGAAGAAGATATGAAGAAGAGCGAAATACAGAAAATTGGAAGGATATTCCTCATACACTCTCTTACCTCCTGTGTCTGTTCCATTCTCTATTTTATTTGTGTCTAGTAAAAACCTTTCTAAGCAAAAGGATATAAATTCTTCAGATGAAGATCTAAGTAATTCGCTTTCACACTGCCATTCCTAAAATGCAACAAACATTTCTCAATAACTTCCTGAGAAAATAAAACTTAATAGTGTTGCTGTTGACGTCGTAACAATTTTATAAACTTTCAAAAGAACGTGAAATATTTCTATTTTGGTATAGTGGTTTTCCAAGTATATCACACATAGTTATAAAGAATAGCCTGTAAATATTTGGTTGCAAAGTCTTCTGGATTGGAAAGAATATATATATGTATATATGCTGAGACCCCCTTTGGTCATAACTGACCATGGGACTGCACCTAGAAAGCTACCCTCCCAAGCACAAGTCCGGGCAAGGTTGTTTTATGGGAGACCAACAGTCGCCCATGCATACCGGCCTCTCCTCTCCAGGCCACTGATGTTATCCAAGGGAAAGGCAAAGGCCGATACAGTTTGGCACCTGTGACGTCACAACTTATTTTTACAGCTGAGTGAAATGAAGCAACGTGAAATAAAATGTCTTGCTGAAGAACACACACGCAGCCAGGTCCGGGATTCGAACTCGCAACCTCACGATCGTAAGCTCGACGCTCTAACCACTGAGCTATGCGCCTTCACATGTATATACATATATATATATGTAACACAGGTAACGGATACTGATAGTATATACGGATATTTTATCCCTTAGTAGGTTAC
>NC_068999.1:15733738-15737018 GCF_001194135.2 Octopus bimaculoides | reverse complement strand
TATATATATGGAAGGTGTGTTCGTGTATGTGTGTGTGTGTGTGTGTTTACGATTGAGTGCACCTGAGTCTCTTTGAATGATATAAATAAAGCCTTTTCTGATGTAGGGAAAAATCCTCCCTGTAAGCACAAGTCTGTAATAAATGCATTCCAGTTAACACCATTACTCGTTTATTTGAAATTCGACAGCTAACCTAAGAAAATCAAGCGACTACCAAAAGTGTGGCGGAGAATGTCAAGTGTAGTAATTTTTACAAAATATAACGAGTCATAAATCATATCCATAAATTAACGCAGCTAAATAAAATATTAAACATGTCATTATGCTAATCTTACATTTTTGTTAATATTTATTGCATGTTTAATGTCACTCATATTGGTAATGATTTAATCATTTTTAGGTTTTATTAACAAAATGGTATTTTAATATCCAGAAGATCCAAAATCCTGTCTGGTTCATAACGAATATGTTATTTGGTAATATAGATATATTGCAAGAGTGAATCCTAAAACCCTGTATACAGTAACTTGAGGTTTTCAATAAATACAATATTCCTAGATTGACATATGTTTCCCCATGAATTGAATAAGATGCTTCACGATGATGCACAAATGTGCTGAATGTAGTGCTCTCACTAAGAAAATATTGTTAGTAATGGTAGTATACGTTGGTGCTGAATAAATTCTTAAGCAAGTGGATTTGCTTTAATTGAAGAGCATTATCAAATTGAAACGAATATCTAAGTTAATCGTTAAAGTTGGCTGAGTATTTCTTCCTAATGAAGATTTATTCCTGAAATCCTTTCATTCAGCTACTATTATACCAGTTGAATTGTATTAGAATAATGAGAAGATTTTCATTTCGTCTCTCTTTGTTGCTTGTTTTAGATTTTTCCTTTTCTCTTCTTAACATTTTGCAATATTGGTAGATTAAAGTAAGGATTTAAGTATTGATAAGAAATTCAGAAAAAAACAAAACAAAAAAAAACAGAGAATTCTGAACAGGCGAAATTTCACTCCTGGTTTCTACATGTTTAATTCATTTATAAATAACAACAGGTGGCATGTCCTAAACAATAGAGACATTTAAGAAATTACTGATGTTGGAACTTTCTTCGTTTTCTGCTTGTTCTTGCTGTAAATGCAGACTTTATATCACAGAACAGAATAAAAATGAGTCGTCCAAATAATTACTCTAACCAAGCACGTCTGTCATTAATGAATTAATTTCAAATGACAATCTTATAGAAATGCTATGATTACTTCTGTTAATCTCTTCCTTTCTAACTAATAGAGTTTGTCAATAGCGGTAAGGACATTTTTCAAGCCTGGATCGCTGTGACAGTTTCACTTAACGGAATTGAATTGTTGTATCTGAAGATTTAGGTGAATATGTCATTCGTACTTTTATTGGTTTTTGATATAATCTTAGTAGATTAATCTTTTCTAAATCACAATGAAAATTCGAATATTTGAAAAAACGACAACATAATTTTAAACATTAAACCAAATTAGATCAAAGTCTCTCAAAGAAAGAAATGAGAGATTTTACAAAACAACACACCCACACATGAACAGCGTACATTCAGATACGACGACTAACACAGTCACAAAGCACACGAAAGTCTAAGTGGATTTAAGTTTTCTAAACAGAAAAAGTATTAATACTTTCGAAATCTTCATTCAAATACTCATGCAGTTACTCAATACTGAATAATTGATAACGAAAACCAGCGTTCAAGTCTCTCACTAACATTCCTTTATATTTGGTGAAAGAATATTTATTTATAATGCATAAGGAAAGCCCATATATACTCTAGCTCTCTTATTAGCAAAAGGATTACCAGACTTCTCAACTAAAATTGCCAGTTCTACATGTCCACTTCTAAATCAGGTTCCAGCAAGCTAATGTAACGAGGTCATTTTGAAGTATGGTATATTCATGGTATCATCGCTCGCTTGAATAATAGGCACAGCATCATTGCGCCTATTATTTGAGAAAAACTAAAGTGAACGAGTGCTTAGTGTACTTGGCGTTTTATCGTAATTTGAACAACGAAGAATGTAAACGAAAAATCTTAATTTCTGAAATTCAGTTTCAAATGTTTCTTATGGAGAAGATTGATGGCAATGTACTTTTTATCAAGAAGGATACCAGCATTTTAAACTGAGGAAAAGATCCTGAGACTAAAATCTTGAAACTGGGCCAAATTCAACAATAACTGGCGAAAATTTACGCTAGGAACTCGGCGGAGTTCCAGAAAAATTTCGACAGCATTTGATGGCATATGAAGAGAAAGGAACCCAAGTCACAGTCACTCGCGACATGTTTGGTCTTTGAAACTGAATGATTAATAGGAGCCTCTATCTTGCTGTTTATTGAAAGCCTAATTTTAATACTCACAAACACAGAGAGAGACACGCAGGCAAACAGACAGACAGACACACAGACAGACAAACAGATAGATAGATAGATAGATAGATAGATAGATAGATAGATAGATAGATAGATAGATAGATAGATAGATAGATATACTGATCGATAGAGAGACTGACTGATTGACTGATTCGCTGACTGATTCATTGATTGGTCGATTGAGTGATTGATTAATGGATAGAGCTAAATGAAGACGAATGTGGCATAACCGTTTTCAATTACTCTATTTACTCACATTATGGAGCCCTTATAACACACATTTTACACGGGAAAAATATTCTTCATATCTTGCAAAGATGTATGGCAATAATTACAATGTACATATTTGCATATGTGAAACTGTGTGTACATGAAAGTATATTTGCGAGAAGGCTTGTATATGCGTGCGAGTGACTGATTCCACAACTTACGTGTTTTTCTTCGTCTTTTATATAATCGAGACACAATATGTTATATATTTTCAATTATTTCCTTCGATTGTTACCTTTGAAAATGCTTTCATTTCTATTTCATATCATCTCCCATTTTCATAGATACGTAAATTTTCTGCTGAAGTAGTTTTCCCTAATGTGCGTTCGATAATGCATGCAATTGTAGAATTCAGGGAAATTAATTATCAAAATATATTTTTGGATAACAATACGAATACTAATGGGTACGTTTTCTTCCTAATCGCATTAACTTTCGGTGCCCAACATTTCAGGTTATGACAGAGTCAAAACACAGTATGACATCAAGGTCTCTATTTAAAATTCAATAAAAGATAACGAAAACAAAAGTTGATGAACCATGAACTATATATACATATATACATACATACATACACACACACACACACACACAC
>NC_068999.1:15728786-15733728 GCF_001194135.2 Octopus bimaculoides | reverse complement strand
ATACTTATGCACACACATACACACGCACACACACTCTGAGTAGATTAGTGCATAAAAGCGAGTAAGAAAGAAGGAGCGCATATGAAAGAGAGTGAGAACGTGAGAGACACAGAGACAAAAAATTGGACGTATCGAATATTCGTTCTGACAAACGCATAATGCTTTTGACCTTTCTTTAGTGATATTTCCAATCCAGTATTGGAGAATCGTTAACTTCAGTCTTAATTTCAAAGTGTCTGAACTGAATTTAGCTGGTTGAGGGAAGAGAAGTAAGCATAATATGCGTCCAGTATTATTATTTCTTTATTGATAAATATGCTGATATGATATATTCACGGGATTTCTATAGTCATCTTGTCTTCGTTTACGTTGAACTTTCGATAGATTTTCGTCGCCATAATGAATCAGTAACTTGGCATATTTATTTGTGGCATGATGGTGAAGGAGCTAATAATTTGTAAGTGTTCAACGCAAGCGAAAACCTAGAGTAATCAAACAAATGTGATATAATACTGCAATCAATAACTCGATACATTTCACTATAAATATTTTGACCTCAGAATTATTTCCTACAAATATATTCTCTTATAGCAGTTATAAATACTTCCAATGTGATTACACGAGAAATGCAGTCCCGTAATCTACGTCTTCATCATAGAATGGAATTTATAGAAAAGCTTACTGTATCTACTGCTTATATAAATTTAACTGCTCGCACACGAGTGTAGGTCTGTGCATGTAACTCTTTATAGATGCCTGTAAATATATATATATATATATATATATAGAGAGAGAGAGAGAGAGAGAGAGAGAGAGAGAGAGAGAGAGAGAGAAAGTATAGAGACATTTTCATTAATTTGACTGTAAGCTTAGTGTATACTGTAAATGTTTGCAATGAGGGAAAAAAATACGTATATGTAAATATACATGCGTATGTATGGAACACACACAATAACACTGGGTTTTCTTCGCTTTCTTTTCATTTCTTCGTAACCTACACTCTATCTCTTTCGGAAAAAATTCAGCTGAGATGAACACTACTAATGATTAGAAATGCCAACTGAAACCGTATGCCGAACCGATGCCACTACTACATTATGGAAGAAGAAAACTACATTTTCATACACGCGCGCTCACGCGTGTGTCTGAACGGGTTCTTTTGCGCTTGTGCGTATATGTGTATCTGTGTGTTTGTCCATTATCAGATAACCCCGTTAGCAATAACACTGCATGTACATGGTTTACTTCCTTTCAACTTTAGTCATGTACCTCTTCCTGAAGTATTTTATAGTGAGATTTCGTAAAACAAATCAACAACCAATAATTACTTGCCGTAAAATACATAAAAATGCATACATATTTAAATTAACGTATACCATGTACTAATCACTATCCTACTTGTTTTTTTATCTTCAGAATGGAACAACACGAACCCTATGCCCGTAATGGTATTTATCCATGGTGAGTCGTACGATTCCGGAAGCGGAAACGTCTACGACGGAAGTGTATTGGCTAGCTTTGGCGAAGTCATTGTTGTAACTGTTAACTACCGGCTTGGAGTGCTGGGTAAGTACATATTTCTACTTTTCGATTAGCTCTTTCATTAGTTTCTTTACTTCTTAAGTTCTATCATAAATGTTTGTATATATATATATATATACATATTATTTAAATGTGTAGACACACACACACCTATATTTAAAAATAAACAGTCTAAGTCGTGATTCACAGTACGGAAGGTACTTTTCTTCCTTTCGATCGCTGAGTACAAAACGTGGCACGCAACACTTCCTTTCACATGATTTCCTTGAGTTATCATCTCAGCCTTGGACGCCAATCTGTTACAAGGTTACCTATTTTTGTGGCTTATCAACATCGCATATGCGTGAGTATTTGTGTGTGTTTGTATATGTATATGTCCTCGGGTATCTACACTGCTTTAGCCAATTCACAGCAATAAGAGTCACCTAGCAGTTATAATTGCAAAGAATTGCTGAATATTGCCCAATATAATATTCAGTGACATCGAACCCGGAACCAAGTACTTTCGAAGCGAATATATTATCCACACGACTATGTGTGGAATGTCAGAAAAAATATTTTAAAAACAGTTTCTGTGTATATGTATGTTTATATGTATTTGTGTGTCTAATTTTGCACGTGAGTTTGATGGGGCGGGGTGTAACTCATATCCTGTTACACAATGGCGAATTTAATTTAATTATAACAAAATTGTTCCAAATAAGCCTGTTAGCATAACCGGATTTCAGCAATATCGTTCTTTCAAAGCAGCATACGTTTATTAGATTATAGAAAGTTTTGAAATTTCACAACCATCCTTTTGAATTCTTTTCTCGGAAATATACGTATTGGAATTCTGTTGATGTGCCAGATGATATTGCATATTTCTAAACTTAATTTTTCAAAATCTCATTAATGTCTAGACCTGTAGCTATTATTCAGAATAGTCGAATATAAAATAGGTATATGCCTGACTTATCATTTTTATATATTATTTTATTAATATTGACAGAATAATATGTTGGGTGAATTAGAGAACATATGAGATTTTCGATTATTAATGGGGTTTTTTTGTTCTTTTCTCTGTTTTTTTTTGTTTTTTTTTGGAAGGAATGTGGGAATATAATTTTAGCGATAGCAGAAAGAATATACCAATGAAAATATAAATTGTTAAATTTTCCGTATTGTATATAGAAATCCCATCCATATCAGGCTGTTAAGTGTGTCTTGTACAGTAGGATAATAGTATTTAAGCCGCATATTTATGAGTTTTTGGACCATTATACAAAATTCAATATCATAATATACTTTTCAAAAATATGATACCATAAATATTTGTTTTCTTCTTTTGTAATGCATTAAGGGAGTGATCTTTAATACATACGGTGTCAAAGTAATTAACTTTTCGCGTTTTTTTTTCTCTTTCCTCTAATATAAGTCATCGATTCGTTAAACTGCTATCTATGTAAAACTATTGTATACAGCTGTGGTGAAAGATAGCCTCGGCAAACTCACTGGAACCAGTGAAAAAAATATGTGTGTTCTTAATACATGAATTATACGTTGCATCAAAAAATTAGATACGTGCATTCACACAACAGTCTTATAGTGAAATAAACAAAGTGAGTTGCAGATGAGGGCAGTAGCATAAAATTCCCCTTTTAACTAGGTCAACACAATAACTGCAAGTGTTATAGAGCGGCCAAATTCGAATAAAGCATTACAATAAATCTACAGTTCTATATTAAAGCGATGAGGAATTATGTACATTATTTACTATTGACGGATATGTGTCCTCATCTTGTTTGTTGTTAATACAACGTTTCGGCTGATTTATTCTCCAGCGTTCACTCACGGGCATATCGCGTAGTGGTTAAGAGCGCGGGCTACTAACCCCAAGATTCCGAGTTCTATTCCAGGCAGTGACCTGAAAAATATTATTATTAATAATAATAATAATGACAACAACAACAACATCGAAAAATACCTTAGGTATGAGAACCCAAGTTCGAAATTTCCCCAAGACACCTGATGAAGGCTGGAGGGTATATCAGCAGAGACGTTGTGTTAACAATAAACAAGATGAGGACAAATATCCGTCAATTGTAAATAATTTAAATAATGTACAATAAATCTAATGAGAAAATATTTGTGCAGCCCTTCAGCAAATATATTTCTAAAGTATGAAATGTATCATGTATTCAAACCTCCTGTCGTCAGTAAATAATGTAAAAGGAAGTTCAACCCTTCCTTATAAAATAGTACAATAATTTCGCAAATTCTTTACGGCACGCAGCAAATGACAAACGGAATTTATTCTGGATATCATGAAAGCGTCGGACGAGTTATTTTTCAGTATTCGCGCAAGGAATGTGTATACTTAGTCCTTATCTGGTAGATTTCATCCGTCCCTCAGTTTAAAACTATCACCTTTGTCTTTGAATGATTTTCGTTCAGCTCGCACTGATGCAACATTATAAGTGTAGGAAACACCTCTTAATTCGGTGTAATAATAGGTCATAGTAACTGCCTTTTCCTCTCTGAAGAATAAGAAATAAATCTGGTTTTAGCATTGATTTCTTTGCAAGCAATGACTTTTTTATGCAAAACTAAAATGAAATAATTATTAAACAAAATTAAATTTTCTACATATTATCGTCAATATTTCAGACATGAAAACTGCATATTTATTTACACCATAATTATTATTGAGCTATTGCGTTATGAAAAATCACTTAATATGAATTTAGAAATGCCAATGAAAGTATATTAATTAGTGACGTAAACACATTACAAAAGAAATCAACAATATACCTAACTATAACAAGGATTTTAAAAAAAAATTGTGGCAAACATAGGTATCTTATTTACTCATAGAAGTATAGAATGGCAAAAAAATTGTCATTTAAAATCGAGTTACATTCTGTGACCGCAATTAAATTTGTTCTATTTTAGAATTAAACTAGTATTTTTGCGATATAATTAATTCAATACATCAAAATATGTTGCATTAAAGAATATCTTAAATAATATTACAGCAAATGAAAAAAATAAATAAATGTATTTAGGATTCTTTTAAATGAATTTCTAACAAGAATCTAATATAAAAGTATTCCAATTATGCTATGATATGATGCTTATAGGAATAATTGGAATAATTGAATATGAACTTAAATATTATAAGTTATTAGATTAATATTCAGTTACTAATATTTTAAGCACATTTTTCATAAATAGGAAGACAGTCAGTGGAATCATATGCACACACACACACACACACACTCACTCTCACACACACACACACACACACACACACATACACGCACACAACACACACAAATCCATGCATACATAAATACACACTTAGTTTTATGCAGACAAGTTTTTGTAATGCGTATATCTATCCATATGTAATGCATAT
>NC_068999.1:15727316-15728776 GCF_001194135.2 Octopus bimaculoides | reverse complement strand
TATATATATATATATATATATATATGCGTGTGTATGTGCATGCACGTATACACATACTTAAACAAATATATGTTTTTCATTCATGTATACATCTGTATATGAATGTATGAGTGACTCTGTATATGTGTGCCTGTCTTTTTCGGCGTATAGCTATTTATTTTAGCATAATATATCGAATTTAAGAGTAAAAGAAACCATCTTTGCTTCTGATCTCAGAATATACAGCTGCAGGTGATTAGTTGATATCACGCAGCAGACGATTCGTTCTGATTTGCGGCAAGACATCCCAGTCGTCATGCCTTCAAGATAAACTAAGCTAGATATATTGAATGACTTATGTTGAATTCTTTCTTATAAAGATTATAACTTAATTACAAAGCACAGCTACTCTGTAAATATCTGACAAATCTTCCTGTCCTGTAAACACATGACACTAATAATAAGAAAAAGTATCATGTGTATATGTGTAAACTTCTATGAATGTGATATGAATGTGTGATTGGGCGTGTCTGTTGGCGTGTTGTGTGTCAAAGCGATAAGTGTAATTATCAATGTGTGTTTGTATGTTTAACTTTATGCATGTGTATATATTTATAATGGTGTACTTCTGTTCATATTTCTTTCACTTTGTGTGTGTGTGTGTGTGTGTGTGTGTGTGTGTGTGTGTGTGTTTATGTTCGTTAACTCCTCCTAGACTGTTGGTGCAACGACAACGAAACTCAAACGAGCAACTCCCCTAATCCCAAGGAATATCATAAGGGGCTCTATTTTTTAAGGGCCGACTAATTTGAGCCCCACTGCCCTACCTACTTTTACTCCCTTTTAAACTAAATCCATGGGATTGGCGACCAACTCGGAGCAATGACAAATAATTTCATACCAGAAACTCCCAGGGAGTATCGTAATTTCTGAAGGGTTGCTTAAATGGTGCCCTACTGACACCTCCCTAATTTTACTGTATTTATCTTGCTTCTACGCTTACAGATAAAACTATGATCAGCATCAATGCTCAGCACATTTGCAGAAATAACTTTGAGCATTCTAAATACTTTCACGTACATTCAAATCGAGATAAAGAGTTATAACAGGGATGTTTCCAGTGTGGTAGTGTGGATATTTATATTTTGTAGTTTATGAAACTGATGTCTAGGTGGAAAACTAATCTGCCTGTTCTGCTTGGAGCATCCCACTAAAGATTTGTAATAGAAGATAAAATGAGATTAAGATGAACGATCCTAATCATTTTATCTCAATCTGATTTTAATATTTTTTTAGGAAATAGTGATATGATGAAATATTAACTATGATAGTCATTCATTTCACTTGCTTAGTACGAATGGAGGTTCAAGTCTACAGATATGACGTGAATTAATTCCTACAGTGATTTTGGAAACACACAACTCTATGAAAGTGTCGCAAATTTTCATTGCCAGAATAAAATGACAAAAAAAAAAAAAAAA
>NC_068999.1:15720600-15725600 GCF_001194135.2 Octopus bimaculoides | reverse complement strand
GGTATATTATCTTTATTAATGTGTATCTGCACACACAAACGCACACGCTACACACACACACAGATATACATACACAGCAAAGTAACACACAGAGGCATACAGAAACACACGTATGTGTTTATATGCGTGTATATATATATATATATATATATATATATATATATATATATATACACATACATGAAACTGTTTAGTACGATTTAAGTGCGCACAAACTAGTTATTTAATCACTAACAGTGCGCAACGACAGATGAGATAATTGTTGCTCTGATTTATGACTATATATATACTTTTTTTTGTAACGAAAGATAACCAATGAACATACTGTATAACAACATATAAAGAACACAGGAAATATTTAGCAATTGCATGCTGCTTAGAAATTTGGGAGACTATACACCGTATCTTCCATTTTTGAATCAAAGGGACGCATTCAGACAGAGAGTGTATAGTGGTTAATGGTTATTGAGATTTTGAGTCATTTGTATACAAATAGATCTAGACTGGACGTAATACAGAAATAATCACTGCGGGGGTATTCTATTGGGACATTTGAAACAATGATTCCAAAGTATCTCTTCATCTAAACCAAATATGTAATGAGTAAAAGTGCATAAGTTTATGTGTAGTCAATACTATGGTGTTATGTCTATCTGAATTAAAGAAAGGTGATGAAAGAATCTCAACTGTGTCTAATAAAGAAAATGTAGAATATCTAGCACGATTTACGTCCCGTGGCACAGAAATGCTTCCATGACTGCTAACTGTCGTTTATCTATAAACGTAAACATATCTACCCTGACAAAAAATTATTTGCTGCGACCGAGTGTTTGGAGTGTAGATCCAAAAATGAGCCTTCAAAATATGTCAAGGAGAAGTATGCAAATTTCCTATCATTATAAATTTTGTTCTTCAGCAGCAGTTGTAGCTTATACGTGTCTCTAACTTCGATATTGTTGAGCAACAGACCATAACGACACTTGTCAACGACTACTAACAGTCGAGCTTTAAGGTCAGTGTAATTGACTTGACCTCTCCTCCAAACTGCTGACCTAAATTTCAAACCAATTATCAATGTCCTTTTCAACTCTAAGCACAAGGCCCGAAATGTTGGTGGGGGAGGTAGCCAGTCGATTAGATCGACTCCAGCATGCAAATGGTACTTAATTTATCGACCCCGAAAGGATGAAAGATAAAGGCGACCTCGGTGGAATTTGAACTCAGAACATAAAGACAGACGAAATACTGCTAAGCATTTCGCCTGGCATGCTAACGTTTCTGCTAACTTGACGCCTTTAAATGATTCTTTCCTACTCTAGGCACAAGGCCCGAAATTTTATAGTAGGGGGCCAATCGATTAGATCGACCCAGTACGCAACTGGTTACTAATTTGTCGACTCCGAAAAGCAAGTTCGACCTCGACGGAATTTGAACTCAGAACGTAAAGACACACGAAATACCGCTAAGCATTTAGCATGGCGTGCTAACGTTTCTTATTTCTTTATTGTCCACAAGGGGCTAAACATAGACGGGACAAACAAGGACAGACAATTGGATTAGGTCGATTACATCGACCCCGGTGCATATCGACCCCGAAAAGATGAAAAGCAAAGTCGACCTCTGCGGAATTTGAACTCAGAACGTAGCGGCAGATGAAATGCCGCTAAGCATTTCCCCCGGTGTGCTAACGTTTCTGCCAGCTCGCTGCCTTCAAAGCAATATTAATATCATCAGACGATGTTTAAGCTCTGAGTTCAAATTCCTCCGAGGTTGCTGACGAGTAACGCCTGCGCGTATTAGGCAGGATTTTCGAGGTTATGTTTAGAAACTAGTTTGAACGGATTTGTTAACAAAATTTAAAACATGAGAAAGAAAGTGAAAACTATAATCAGTGAAATACTTTTGATAATAAAGGTAATAGTCAAAAATATAAATTTAGGTGTACATCTAGTACTAAACTGACATTCCGTCTGTTGTTGATGTAGGGAAGTAATCAGATGGCGATATGCAAATTCACCGGAGAAGTGCAAGTAGGTCAGAAAGATAAAGAGAAGAGGTGTTTGCTATTTTGGGGAATAGGGTTAAAAATGTGAAAAAGAATTCCTAATTTAGTGAATTAGCGATTTGTTAAAATAATGATTTGATAGAATATTGAATTGAGGAACTCTCTCACTAGATAAATAATGCAATGAGATTATCGAAAATCGATAACAGTTAAGGGCGATCAATGAGGGACTAGTATTAGTTAAATTAGGGTAGGAACGGTGAAGTATGAGATAATATGAAGAAATATGAGGGGAATTTGCTAACATTGATTATTTATATAATAAACCTAAAGTGATAATAGTGCAAGAGTACAATGAAAATACCACAATATAATATAAAGGGCAAGTGAAATGCAGAAAGGGTGGGTGAGTGAATAGCAGTAATAATTGTTTCTCTTATCGGTACGAAGCCAATGGTTTTGAGGGGGCGAGAGATTATCCGCTAACATCAGACCCCTCTACATTGTTTTATTGACTCCTAAGAGAGAAAAGGCAATGTAGGTCGCACTAAGAATTGAACTCAGAACGTAGAGAACTGGAAGAAACGTCGCAAGTTTAATAATAATGAAAAAAAAAAGTGTGACAACTAATATACGGGTTCGTTTACGATGGAGAATTAATATTTTTATGTGTGTTATTTAGAAGTTTGGTTTAATTCTCCCAGGTAAAATGGTGCGAAGTCTTCTCAAATCTTTCAAAACATAATTCTCAGTAAAAAATTTTACAACGATGTAAATTATTTAAATTACTTAAAATTACTTAAAAAATTAATTACTTAAAAAAAAATAAAGCTTAACCATTCAGTATTTTAAAACATAGATAACTTTTGAGTGGTCCGTGATCCCAGATCTTATTTATAGACGAATGTATCCGTTTTATGAAAACATTTATTGAGTGTCACGACACCGATTATTCGAAAGACTGGTGTTGAAAACTGTGTATGGAGTAAGAATAAGAAATATTCTCATATATATCAAAATGTTAATCGAAAGCACATTCAGATTTGATTGATTGTCGATGAAAATTCAGTTTAACTATTCGGCATGGATTGAAGTCTTAGGCTATAACAACGTGATATTACATAGCAATAATATACGATAATTTATGATGTTTTAATTTAGTCGGTATCATATGTATAAAGCACAAGAAAAAAAATGGAGACCGCGATTGTTCATGAAGATATCGAGTAAATGAACACATGAGTGAAGGTTCTGCAGTAAATAACCGTTTTGTTGGATTAGCGTGATCATGAAATTAAGGATTACGATTCATATTTTAGCATACGCTTCTGCTACTACAACTACTGCAGCACCACTCGCCCCTCTTCCGCTTTACCCTCCTTCTCTTACTCCTTTCCTATTACTTCAAGTACTACAAGTATTGATAATAATAATAATGGGATTCGTAATAATAATAACAACAAAAATAATTTTAATTACATATATATATATGTATATATATAATATATATATATATATATATTTCTATATATATACACCTATGTATGTATGTATATATGTATGCATGCATGTATGTATATATGTATGCATGCATGTATGTATATATGTATGCATGCATGCATGCATATATGTATGTATGTATGTATGCATGTATGTATATATGCTCATAATCACTGACGACTTTCGACAACATGATTTCAAATAATATTACCGACACAGCTTTTATGTAATATCCAATATTTAATATGTACCGTTGATCTATTGAATCTTGCGTTTGTATAGAAAAATATGTTTGCGTGCATTTTGTCACTGTACCACACTTCCGTGGATTTAACTTACTTTATATATGATTAATGCAGGCAGGGCTATAGCTAATGTGAAATACGCATAACCGCATATCACCCGACCTATCGTACGTAGATGCATTACATACATACATACATACATATATACATACATAAATAAACACGCACATATATATACAGAAAAAGAGTGAGATGTATATAGATGTATTTATGCATTTGTGTGTATGTGAGAGTGTGCATGAGTGTGTGTGTGTATCTACACGTACATCAGAAGCGCAAAAATAATCATATTGAATGCATGAAAGAGAAATATAAACATAAATATTAAAGAATCTGATATTAAGCAGATTCCAAAAGGGGCTTCTTGAAATATTGAACCATTTGTTTGCTTATTTATTTATTAGTGGTGTTGTTATTGTTGTGTTCCTTCTTTTCATTATTATTATTATTATTATTATTATTATTATTATTATTATGAATGTTATTTGAAGTCTATGTATACAAATATTAATTCAGACTTATTCAAACAGAAATTCTTACATGAGTGTGTAGCGTGTGTATATAGGCATATATATGTGTGTTTGTCTGTGTGATTGTATAAGCATTTGTATGTTTATATATGTATATATATATATATATATATATATATATATATATATATATGCTTATCTGTGTGCGTATATATATATACATATATATATGTGTGTATATCTCTGTGTGTGTGGTATGTATGTATACATTCATATATGTATATGCAATATTCTCAAATAAAATAGGAAACCATTCTCGCCAGATTTATTCATTCACGGAATATGGACACATTCATATTATGTCGGCCGGAATACAGAAAGGAGAAAGTAAGGCGAACGCATGGAAATGTAGGAAATCATTGAAAATCTATATTCATTGGTTTGTATCTGAGAAGGATTCAAGAATATCGATGTGTACTTTCCTTGCGTCATTTAATTTCATTGACTCTGTGGATCGTTGGAGTGTGATATATTGGTGCCTTCGGAGATATTTCGGTCATACACACAGATCAATGCGTGAATAAATCTGTGATCAACTATATACACAGACGTACATAAGCACATAAACACCCACCCACATATACCGATGCACGCAAAAACATCCTCCCGCGTATATACCCACATCCGTTTACCGATTTATATGCGTATATATATATATAT
>NC_068999.1:15718191-15720590 GCF_001194135.2 Octopus bimaculoides | reverse complement strand
TATATATAATTATTTGCACATTCATGTGGGTATACTCACAAACTCATGCGCATATTTCTATCTATCAATTCTGCTCCTACGTATTTAAAAAAATATATTTTTTAAAAACACATACATACATACATACATGCATACATATATGCACTCTCACAAACACACATATATATATTGTGAAGCATATACATACATATTTTTGCGTGAATATATGCAAAGGAATATATATGTATTCTGTAGATGTGAATGTATATGTGCATGTGTATATATGTGTTCTTATACAACCACCCCAATATGTTTACACGTACGCGTGCTTGAGCGCACACGCACTTTTGCATATACATACTTATAATATATACATGCGGATGTGTATTTTCTTACCTGCAATTCTTCATGTATGTGTTCGCATATTTTAATGCGTGTATGTATTTTGCTTACGTTCATACATAAGTGTGCAAACATGCTTGTATACTTTGTGCGAATGTGTATTACTTGCCGATTCAATTTATTTCTTTCACGGTGAGGTACGTTTATATGTTGAAAGAAAACAGTACAATGTACAGCAATGTGTAATCTTACTTTACATATCATGGTTTTAAAAGAAATTATTTCTGCCTTTAATGTTCTGTCATTGGTGGCAATCACTCAACTGCAACTATCCACGCATGGATGGTTCATGTCGATTATGTAAACCCTAGCATTTTTGTCTGGGATATATTTGCTCGTTTCCGAAGGATACCAATTGCGAATACCAATAGTCATTTTCGCCAGGAGAGACATGTTGCAAGATCACCGTTATGCAAAGAGCGTATTATTACTTCAGCATCTGAGTATCATAACCATAAACCTTTGAACTACGATAAAGGTATCAGTAATAATAATAATAATAATAATAATAATAATAATAATTAAAATAATTATAATAATAATAATAATAATAATAATAATAATAGTAATAACAATAATGAGGAGGAGAAGAAGAAGAAGAAGAAGAAGAAGAAGAAGGAAAAAAAAAGGAAGGAGGAGGAGGAAGAGAAGGAGTACATCCTAATGAGTACATCCTAGTGGGGACTTAGTTAACCTCAAAGTACTTGATTCTGGCAAAAGTCTTCAAAAATTTAACAGAATTATATTTCTCAAATCCCGATCTTTTTCCCGTACAATATATCATTGTTAATCATAAATAACACCCATAAAAAAACGCCCAATTTGCTGTATATGGTGTCTTTGGGTGAAAGTTGGAACAACTCATATAAAACAAAGCAACAATAACGTAAATGATAACAAAAATATGATGATGACGACGATGACGTTGATTTCATATTTTAGGGAAACTACAGCGATTTAAGGGAGTGCGTTACTCTATGCCTCTGCCCCCAATATTTCACTGAAACTGTTATTTTCCTCCCGGTGAAAAGTAATGTTAACCACAATGCGATTTGAATCAGAAAGAAAATGAAGAACTGGACTATAGTTGTGTGTATGTGTGTATGTGTGTGTGTGTGTGTGTGTTTGCGCGCGCATGTCCTTTGACAACCGATGTTGGTGTGTTTACGTCCTCGTAAAGTAGCGGTTCGGCAGAAGCGCCCGATAGAATAAGTACTCGATTTACAAAGAATAAGTTCTGGGCTCGATTTGTTCGACTAAAGCATCACCGCACACAAATGACTGAAACAAGTAGAAGAGTAAAAGACTATATATATATATATATATATATATATATATATATATATATGGACACACATACTAGGGAGTTTCATGTAACAGACCTCTACCAAACATTTTCCCCAAACACTGATCTAGTGCAAACTCTAACCAAGACGTAGGTAGTGAACATTTTCACAATGTGCTACATAGCGCTATATCGATCCTAGATAAATGTGGACACAAAGTAACCTCCTTAATCGCCGCTTATTTTATTTTCTTAGTTTTTATCATTTTATTGTCCGTCTGCTGACCTTCACTCATTCAGGATAAAATAATATGGTCAATATCAATTTTCATTCCACTTCATGTTGTCGTTTTGTATCTCCTTTTGAAAATGTTCACATCAGTTATTGTATCGATTCGTTCATTACGCTTCTAGTTAGTGTTTTCCCCTCCATTCTATTCATGTATTCAGAATTAAGCCCTTCCAGTAATTTCATTGTGTATATATAGTTTTCCTCGTTTACTTGGGGCACAGATTTAAGGAGGTAATCGATCACATGTATCACTGTTCTTATTTGTAATATGTTTTTTTCTTTTTCATTTTCGTAGTTTCCTTTTCTGGCGCTAAGTAACGAGGAATTAACTAAACACTTTTAAACTAAAGGCTAACAGAACGACGTGTAAAAAATGCGCGTGTATGCTTACACTTACACAGGCATACTGACATATGTGCGCGTATATATATATATATATAT
>NC_068999.1:15713693-15717671 GCF_001194135.2 Octopus bimaculoides | reverse complement strand
ATGTGTGTGTGTGTGTGTGTTTGTGTGTGTGTGTGTGTGCGTGTGCGTGCGTGCGTGTAGCGTGTGTATATGAGTGATACAAGTAAAAGAATAAACGAATATATATATATACGACTGGCTTCTTTCAGTTTCCATCTACAAAATAACTCACAAGGCTTTGGTCGAGCCTAGTAAAAAACACTTGCCTAACCATGTGGTCAGGAAGCAAGCTTCTTACTACACAACTACGCCTGCACCTCTGTATATATATTATTTAATATGAATTTGATTTAGTTTCGTTCAACTTTAAATTGCATGGGAACGTCAAACAAACCCCTGTATTGTGTTCAGAATGATAATATGGCCCAATACATAAACTATAGAGCGGATATATATACAGGAATATATATACTGAATAAGATATGATTCAAACAATGACCCTGAAACACATGACCCAATATGGCCCATTGCAGTGACTGTGTGCACGCATGTTAGTCGTATAGATGTGTGTGGGCGCACGCACACACACACACACACACACACGCACACACACAAATATACACATCGATTATTTGTTCGAATATGCATTCCTTTCTTAGCAAACATTTACATTCAACTTTGCGCGTTTGCGTGTGCTACCTTAATGCCGATATGTTTACATACATACTTAGAGCTAGCAAACTTGTTATCACCATTGAATTCTCCGATTCTATATATTTTGAAAAGAATTCCTCCCTTTCTATCTCCAGTTGATTACATTGTTGGCAAACGTTATTCGATTATTTCAACCCGTGCAAGTTAGAGTAAGGCCTTGGGATGTATGTATAGTAAATGAATATATTACATTAATGCATACGGTTTACTTTCGAGATATTTGTTCCGCTGTTTGCTTTGTACATTGATGTTAAAGAAGTTGTGCCTGCTTAGTCAATGTTTAATTCTGCATTCATAATCATTAAATTAAGCTCTTTACAAATAGTCTTGTACTCACTGTCTAGTTTATTAAGTACACTATGCTAGATCTCTTTATTAGACGTAAATACTTATGAAGACAGTTCATTTGCTACCTAATGAAACGCAAACACACATCAAGTAGTTTTGTCTCTTTCCTAACTTAACTACATGAAAATACTAATGAATAAAAGACTAAGCTGATGTGAATATTTACATGACAGTGTGTCCATGAGTACCAAGCCTATTATGTTGTAAACAAAAAACTTAAACCAAGAAAATTCTTGTTTTATTTTACTATGACAAAGTATATGACATTAAAATAAAGGAGTGGTATTTCTGAGAGAATATCCCTTTTCCGATGAAACAAACCTAAAGTCTTAAAAAAAAACGTGACATATTTTCCCCGCTTTGATTAGTTTTACAACTTCAACAACGCATCTGACACTATACGGTAGACTTATAGTCCGATATGTCATAATAATAATAATAATAACAAGATGATAAACAAGGATTATTGCAACTGAGAGCGATAGCGAAAGACAAACCAGACTTTCTGTCTCTAACCGATTAGACGGCTGGTTGTTTCTATGTTTTGCTTCTTTCAATCATTAAACTAAAGCCATGCTGGGGCCACGTGTTGAAGTGTTTAGTCGAATGAATCGATTTCAGCGTTTATTGACTCTGGAACTCTTGCTACTGATGTCTTTTGATGAACTGCTAAGTAACAGAGATGCAAACAGACCAAAATCTGTTTTCAAGCGGTGGGAATGACCACAAAATCACGCACACATATCTATACACGCACACACATACACACACGCATACACACACACACATATATATGATGGGCTTCCATATAAATCCTATCTAGCAAATTCACGCACAAAACATTGGTTAGCCAAGGGATCAAGTAGGACACTGGCCTGAGGTATCGCAGTGAGACTGAACCCGAGACCTGGTGATTACAAAGCGAGCTGCTTCATCACACCGTTATACCTGTGCCTGATAAACGAGACTACAATTCATTTACATATTAATTATCCTCATTATAAGCCAGAAAACGGAGATATTGAATACAAGTCTCAACTTCAACAAGATGTTGTATAAATGTAAATATTCCAAATGTACATTTACCCTGCAAGTAAAACCTGATATATGTCATACTAAGATATAACTTACATAAATGAGCAATTTAAGAGGATTCAAGGAATTCTTAAAATCTTTTAAACATGTTCGTGTTACTGTTGTTTTAGCTCCAGGAACACATCTTTTTTAGCTGGCTATCGACATACAGTTTGTGTCCGTATAGCATTTGCAAGGGAGGTCACCGCTCTCATATATAGCCTAACGTGATACTCGCAGACCTAGGTTTTCGGATGTTATCCATCCTCAGTTTGAGACAACCACAAGCTAGTGACGAAGGTTCTCTCCACTCGCAAATACTATAAATGTATTTATGTGTGTATATGTGTGTGTATGTAAGTGCTATTTAAATGTGCACATATGCATGTAGATTAGAACTAGCGTACAATTTTTTCTGCCATGGCATGTTTTCTACATGATAATCTTAATTATGTATACAAACATGTGTGAGTATATGTGTGCATGTAAACAACTATACGTGTGTATGAACATGTCTATGCGCATATACCTACAGTGTAATCTGATAAAAAATTATTTGGCTCTATACAACGTTGTTGTTACAAATTGCAAGCAGGAAGATGTACAGAGGAACTGTAGTGAAATCCAATCTGTTAGATTGTGTCTTATAATTACAAGATCTAGTAATATCATCACTGAAGTTAAGCTAACCAGAACACTGAAAGCGGATTGCTGCATTTATTGATGTGTTTGTTTGGATATCTGCCAGAATCTATATGCAGTTGTCCAACACTAGGAGTAATCCTCTTCTAACGAAGACTATCCATTGGTCCGTTTTTTTTTCCCCTTATCCATCAGGGTTTGTATCAGATTTGCTAATAACGTAGTGAATGTGTGTGTGCGTGTGTTTGTACATACGGATATATATGCATATGTATGTATATGTGTATGTATGTCTACATGTGTTATATATTGGTGAGTGTAATTAGATCTATAGGTAGGTTCGAGTGAATATGCGCGTAAGCGTACGTAAGTATAGATTGATGAATGAATGCGTGGAGTAATGAACGGCTAGATTACGTAGAGAGAGTAAATGTAATTTGATCTCGATATCAATATGCCTGTAAACTATGGCACATACAACTACTTGCACTCATAAGTACATATATAAGAGCACCACACATAACTACTTACATACATGCATGCATACATACCCGCATATATGCACAACAGAAAAGACGACATGTTGCCAAATGAAACATGAAAAGAGATTAAGGTTAGAGTTTTATAGTTTTATATCGGCTGAACTGTAAGAAATAGTGATCTACAGTAAATGTATCTAGTAAGCAGATATTTATTTTGTTTGTTTCCATGTGCTCATTTGTACAGAGTGGTTTTAATGTCGATAAGATCTGTATCATTCGTAGTAAGATAGTGAGCGGTTTGCTCGGGATACACTTAGCTTGCATCCCGTGATAAGAAAGGAAAGTAATCTCCATTTAATTAGTCAGAAGTATTTACAATTACATTGTTAGCTAATGGTATATAACATACAACAATGTTCATGCTGTCACACATGAACTCTTGGCATGCCAAGGAATAGAAAATGTATTATGAGAAGAATATAGCCTTAAGGTTAGACTACTTTCATTTTCTATTCTCATTAATCCATTGATTTTGTATGTATACATATATATATTTCGCGTGAAAGATAACTTTACGCAATGTGAATAAAAACCATGCATTGTACATGTAGCAGGAAGATAACAATGTGTAAGCATGCATGTACGTACATGTACATGTATGTGTATACGTATACTTCTCTCTCTCTCTCTCTCTCTCTCTCTCTCTCATGTATATATATGTGTGTGTGCGTGTGTATGTACATACGTATACATTTTTCTCCCTCTGTCTGTCTGTATGTCTGTCTGTCTGTCTGTCTCT
>NC_068999.1:15711826-15713339 GCF_001194135.2 Octopus bimaculoides | reverse complement strand
TATATATGTGTATGTATTGGTCTAGATATATATACACGTGTGTTTCTGTGTGTGTGTAAATTCTTGCATTGTATCGCATTGTATTTAAAGTCCGATGATAAAACAAACGAAAAATCAAGAAAATAAATAGTATCACGCAGAAGAAGAGTGAGAAAGAGTTATTCAATTCTGTCTCTTTGTGCAGTCTTATAGTATGCTGCCGGTCCAACTACTTTGTTAATACCGTTCAAAATATAAAGAAGCCGAAGTAAGTTTTGAAAATAGGAAAGAAATTGTTGCTTCGATGTTTCTGTGAAATTGTAGTTCGATATGAATTGAAAGAGTTCGGAAAAAAATAGGATTTGTAACTGTATTGTAAATCATTATCTGTAGACTATAAAAGAAGATTTTCCTGGCATACAATGATGTATAATGCCTTCAGTAAAATCGAAAATAACAGACATTTCTTCATTCATATTGGTTTCTGAGATATAGTAACAGCTTTTTTGTCCATCAGTCAAGCTTGGTCTTGTTAGAATTTTTTTATTTACTTTTCTCTTTTTCTAAAGTTTATTTTTTTGATTCCAGCTTCTCTTTTACATTATATTGCATTATATAACGAATTTGTGCAATTATTTGCCGCCTCGCTTTATCAACGAAGGCAGAATTTAGAATCGGCAATAGAATATTTCGGAAAGGCATCTTTAAAATCAGAAAGTAAACCATAAAATAACAATCAATCACGTGATAAAGCACGTGAATTACCTTAGCATAAATTTTGTATCTATGTTGAATGATTAACATCCGATTGCTTTGAACACTCACTTACGACTAATTACTAAGAGGACAGAAAGAAAATCTATGAGAGTCTTTGCTGTAAAACTCGATCGAACGTATGTCTGGATTTAAGTTTCTGATATAAAGCTCCGATCATTATCGAACACAGTTCAGAAAAGGCATATAACATGTTTACTTGTAAGTTAATTGCACGATGCAATTATTTAATGTGAACCGATTACACTTTTCTGTTTATTGTTCAGTAAAGTTAAACGAATTTTCAGAACTTTTAGTGAGTTATGTATTTAATTGCTAAAGAATAAAATCTGCTCTGATACAAACTTTCGAACAAAACGAAGCTATAAACGAGTTATAATTGATATAGGTATTTAATCGTATATATCTGTTCAGTAGTAATAATGGGTTCGTCCGTGTATGAACTTTCTTCAGGTTAAAAATGTCCTTATTGCATTCTATTCCTTTTTCTTTTATTCGTTTACACGTTTCTGTCATTTGACCACGGCCATGCTGGAGCACTGCCTCAAAAGGTTTTTAGTCGAGGAAATCTACCCAGGGTTTATTCTTTTTAAGATTAGTACTTATTCTATCGGTTTTATTTACCGAACCGCTGAGTTACGGGGGCATAAATACACTTACATCAGCTGTCAAGCGATGGTGGGTGGCAAACATAGACACAAACATGAATATAAATACACACATGCACACAAATAAACACACACACACACACACACACACA
>NC_068999.1:15710843-15711800 GCF_001194135.2 Octopus bimaculoides | reverse complement strand
ATATATATATATATATATATATATATATATATATATATACCATAAGCTCGATGGTACCTCCTAGAAATAAATCCAAAGTGGAATTCAATTTCTTGGCAAATTTGTTTCTTCTGTCTATCAAGGTAACTCGAAAGAACTTAAAAACAAAATTTATTGTAAATTCGTACAATTGGTAGCTTACTCCTTCTCCTCTTTACTTAAACAGGTCAAATACATGTATCTACAGAAGAAACGGTGGTTTTTGCTGATTACTAACCTGTATATTTTTGAGACGCTCTTATATGGGTATAATAAACTTACAAATTTTGTATAAACTGTCTACCACAAAAACACATTGAAAAATATTTTGTTGATATTACAGAACGCCGGGTAAAATACTTAGAGGTACTTCCGACTCAATAATTTTTGAGTTCAAATTTCACTGTTGTCGACTTTGCTGTTCATCCTTTCTTGTTGGATAAAATAAGTACTAGCTGACTAGTTGGGTCGATGTAATCGATGTATCCCCTCCCGCGAAATAGCTAGCTTTGTATCAAAATGTGAAAGATATATTCTTTTCTACACTAGGCAAAAGGCCCGATATTATGCGGATTTGACCGACCCCAGTACACAACTAGTACTTTGTTTATCGACCCTGAAAGGCAAAGTCGACCTCGGCAGAGTTTGATCTCAGAACGAAAAGATAGTCGAAATAGTGATAAGTATTTCTACCGGCGTGCTAACGTTTCTGCCAATTCACCGTCTTAAAATCCGAAACAGATATTGCAAGTGGTATACAAAGAACATAATCTCTTGGTTCTCATAGTAAACATTTATTTGTTTTACATTTTTGATAGACATACATCAGACAGACAAGGAGCCACCCATCCATCCGGAAAGGCAAGCTAATTGATAGGTACATACATTCAAAGATACACACATACACACATTTATATATAGTTTTATAAAAAAGTACGT
>NC_068999.1:15705984-15710523 GCF_001194135.2 Octopus bimaculoides | reverse complement strand
CAGGGGATGGTGGTGAACCCTGCTGAACTCTTTCACCACAACATTCTCTCACTCTTATTTCCTGTTTCTGTTGTGCCTGTAATTCAAAGGGTCAGCCTTGTCACACTGTGTCACACTGTGTCACGCTGATTATCCCCAAGAACTACGTTAAGGGTACACGTGTCTGTGGAGTGCTCAGCCACTTGCACGTTAATTTCACGAGTAGGCTGTTCCGTTGATAGGAACAAATGGAACCCTCGACGTCGTAAGCGACGGAGTGCCAACAACAACATATGTGGTGTGTGTGTAGCTTGACGTGCTAAAGACGTCAAATGTACCCCAAACTCATATGGATTTGCTTTAAAAAGATGGGCCAGATGAGGCTAGCTGCATCAGTTTACTTAAGCTAAAACGTGGGATAATCATCGATGGAATATATTTAGGCCTTACAGTGTCTTGATCGGAGCAGATTTGTATTAAACTGTTAGATGAAACAGTTTGGGAATTATCTTAGCAATACCAATCTTAATATTGAATTTTAACTTTGTGAAGGATTGTGTCACATTCATAGCTCCCATCTTAAATATGTTTTAGATTTGGCTTCAGATCGATGGAATAATTGCAATAAATTATGCAACGCTGATGATGGTGACCTCTAATGAATAGATCAAAGTATAAACAAAATATATTTTCTTTTTGATCTATACGCTTGACATTTAAATAAAGGTTATGCTTAATTCAATTGGAATTGACCAGCGAGACAATATTTAGATCTGGGTGGAAACTCAGTGCAATTTTCCATCGTAACAGCTCTGGTTTCATGGTCAAATAGTATAAAATCATACAGTGTAAAATGTTAATTTTCTTAGTAATTATCTAATGACTACTTTGAAATATAAAATGAAATCAACGCTTTCGTGATGAGGTTATAATAAATCTAAATTATATCCGGCATTGTCATCCGTGAATCCTGAATAAGTCAAAATAATAGTTAAAGATCAATAGGAGTTCCTTGTCAATGCATAATTATTTTCATTTTTGAAGGTGTAGGTTTGTTTGACACGTGGTCATAAGGCCGTGAATTCAAATCCAAGACCGGGCAGCGTGTTGTGTCGTTGGCATGACTATTCATTTCAGTGTAATCCAGTCTACTCGGCTGCAAGTAAGTAGCATGCTGATGCTGGTGCAAACCTCTACAACTCCATCTACCAGTCATATTCTGGACGTGTCATGAGGTCAGGTTTGGGTAGATCAAGAGGGTATCCATCTTAGCTCGCGACTTGATAAATATTTAAAATTGCGAAAAATACTGCACATATTAGCAAGCTGCTCTTGATCGCATGTGGCGACTAGCTAGACTTTATTTTTAATTATTTCCACTTAGCATTTTGATAATACCTGCGTTAAATATATGAAGACTACAGTTTTTGAAGCTGGTAGTAGTTTTGACAAAATTAGTCTCTAAACTAATCAAACTTTATTTCAATTTAAATCCTCAACGGCAGACATTAAAATTAAATGTAGTGTTAATTCAATCAGCATTGATCGATAAATGTATACAAGTATTAAACATACTATTACGAAGTCTCCGAATAAACGAGAAATCTTTAAGAACCTGATGGCAGATGAAACTAAACTATCCTTTAATTCACTTCTCTCTAGGTCACTATTTTATTAGAAAGGTATTTTATGTTTTTTTAAAGTGGTATATAATATTCAAACTTCATTAACATTTTTAACAGTAGTGCGCCTACACGCCCACACACACGCTTCACACACACACTTCACACACACACACAAACATATAATGAGAGAGAGAGAGAAAAAGAAAGAGAGAGAACAGTATAATTTTAGTACGTTTAAACGTGATAGATAATCCCAGAGATAACACAGAGACGACAACTCAATATGCTTGTTGCATATACAAAGGATGGACTTCAGATATACCCCATATAGGAACCAAAGTTTGACACCCAGGATACGATGGGGATTCGATGGGGAATCGATGATCGAATGTTGTTGAAGTAAAGCAAGTTTCCTTTTTCCTCTTTCCAACGAAGAGCCATGCTCGAAACGTCATACACCTACTCTTTTCTCCATCTAATACTGAGTCAAGTTATTACATTCTATATGTACCTTCTTTTGACTTTTGCTGTTTTTTTTCTGAGTTCAAATTCCAATGTGGTTGACCTTATCTTTGATCATCGACTTTGCGTTTCGTCTGCTCGAGATCGATAAAATAAGTACAAGTTGGGTAACGAGGCCAATGTAATCGACTTACACCGTCCACCTAAATTGCTGGCTGTATGCCAAAGTTTGGAACCAATATTTTACAGATTTTGCTGTTAATTTCTGCAGTCTGTGCTACTGCGTACGAGCTTCATCGTTGGCTCGAGATCACTTCCATCCCCGTCTCTCCCCAATCTGTCTTTCTTTATTTCTTTATTTCTCTCTTTCTTTCTTTCTCCCTCTCTCTCTCTCTCTTTCTCATGAAATATGTCTGTGATGTGGGTTGGCAAAGAAGTTGATTGGGCATAACAAGCGGAAAACAAACACAAAGTTTCATTTGAAATATAAGAATACATATGTGTATGTGCGTGTGCATGTTTGCGTGCGTGTACATACACACGCACAAACACATATATGAATTTATATATATAAATATTTCTATATTTATGTATGAATAGATAGCTAGATACAGAAAGAGAGAGAGAGAGTAAGCGAGTGACGGACAGCGGTAGAGAGAGAGACAGACATATAGGTAGGTGTATATATATCTACACATTTATATGTGTATATGTAAATACAGGAGTTGTAACTCAATGAATACACTCTCCTTAAGTGTATCATTTTTTTCACGTGTAATATTCCTGTTTGTTTTTCTATGATAAATTTTAATATTTATTTTTCATTTAATAATGTTTTCTCGCCCATAAACGTGAAATAAATTGCAAAAAATATATACACTATTAATATGATACGAGTATATAAGTCAATCTTTGAAAGCTAACTTGAAATATATTCAGTCGTAACGCTTTATAGTCACAAAGTTCACTGCCGTTTTATTAATATATTCATAGTCAATAAATAATATTCCACGATGACGCTCGCATTAATTGTCACTACCGTCCTAGTAGATAGTGGCTCTGCCTATTCTATTCAAGAGCTAATGAGAAGGTCGAACCCAGGAGTTGGTCACGTTTGAAATACTAGGGAAATCTCTCCTCAATCACGCCGTATGTGTAGGATTTTCTTTTCTCAGTGATTTGGTTGATTAGGGCTGACAATAAGATCTCACAGCAATAATTGGAGTATGACTCTCTCAAACGAAACTATGCAGTGTTACTGCAAGAGAAAGACGCACTGGAAAGAGGGATACCAGAGAAAGTTTTACCTTTAGTTATACTTGTGTCTTGCATTCTACATTGTTTCTCCATTAGACGATATTTATTACTGTCGTATCAGTTTTTTGAAGAACTAGATTTTGTTAGTCCGTTATTTCAATCCTAATACTTTTCTCGGAAAAAAAGATGCTTTAAATGATCTTCCATAGCTTTCATACGGAACAAAGTAGTGTATTTGATGAGAGAGAGATGGGGAGGGGAGAGCGAAAGAAGCAAGGAGGACTGAAGTACAAAGATGGAGGATAATTGGCCTCAGTCATTAACTGGTACCTTATTTATCGATGCCGGAAAAATAAAGACTAAAATTGCCCTCCACAGCGTTTGAACTCATTTAGACAAACGGAAGAAATAGCGCATGTCTGTTCATTGGATACTTTAAACGGTCAATTAGTTCGTTGCTTTTCTGTATATTCAAATACTGCATAAAATACTAGAAGGGATACCTGGAATGTCTTTTATCATATGCTTATTTATCGAAAGCTGAACTTACCCGGAGGTGAAACAGCAACAATCCTTACCATTTCCTTCTCTAAGTACGTCCTTATATCTCTATTTATCTACTTTTAATTCCAGACGTTTTCTGGCTTTTGAGAGAAACGAATAGCCAGAGCGAAGCATAAGAAATAACTGCATTGTCACGCACGTTGGATGATCATTCGACAACAGAACTCATTCAAAATGTTCATACCATCTATCAGTGTTAACAAGACGTCCCTCTATTTCCATAGAATTTATATCTTCATTAAATCCTCTACAAATATCTTCGAAATAACATGAGCAGTGTACAAATTCTATGTCGCAAAAATCGAATACCAGATCGTTTTACTTAACCAACTAATATATTTTTGACAAATGTTTGAACGCCACAGCTTCCAATTTCCTTTACTTGATAAATCTAAACCATTATTCGAGAGCAAAACAAGTTAATATAGAAAAGCAATGGCTATTCCTCCTGGCAGTGAAAACATTCAATTTTCTCTTCAAACAATATAAAACCATTCAGTATATTGTAGAAAAATCTTATATTTGAAATACTGGTTTTAATTTCCTTTAGATTTACTGTCGTATATACCAATGTACTGTACAAACAATGCGACATTTGTTTTCAGCAAACACGAACTAACAGTACATATATATATATATATATATATATATA
>NC_068999.1:15700930-15702719 GCF_001194135.2 Octopus bimaculoides | reverse complement strand
AACGGAACAGCCTGCTCGTGAAATTAACGTGCAAGTGGCTGAGCCCTCCACAGACACGTGTACTCTTTACGTAGTTCTCGGGGATATTCAGCGTGACACAGTGTGACAAGGCTGACCCTTTGAATTACAGGCACAACAGAAACAGGAAGAGTGAGAGAAAGTTGTGGTGAAAGAGCTTTTTAGGTGTTTTTGCTCAATAAACACTCACAACGCCCGGTCTGGGAATCGAAACCGCAATCCTATGACCGCGAGTCCACTGCCCTAACCACTGGGCCATTGCGCCTCCACTCGCTCTATATAGAGCGGTGGAAAGCCCTGTGAAAATCGCTTGCAAGTTATAGTTATATCCCTTTATTCTCCGAAGTCAAATATCACCACGGCTCCACTATAGTTCCGACATTCAGTGTTCGATAATATAAAATACTAGGTGACTATAAACAACAATTCTTCCTACAAGTGTGACTTGGCGCCTTTGTTGAAAATCAATATTTATTGTATACGTTTATGCTAAATGGCATAATCGGTAGAATAGCGGATATAGTGCAATACGCTATTTAGTTGCTTACCTCAAAAAGCTATTGTATGCCATTCAAAAGCACCAAGAATGGAATTGTGGCTTTGACATGATGCGTATACAATAAAAAAATTATTAGCTTTGGTATATAGCCAAGAATCTGGTGCAGATTTTGTTGTTCTCTATTGATCAAATCTCTAGCCCATCAGATTTACGTTCCCTGAGGGAGTTACCATAATTTTTTTAACATATATAAACATTACAAAATATTTATAGCGATACACAAATATTTCATGTACACGCACACAAATGCACACAAACACGCGCGGGCACACAAATGCTTATACTCTTGTGTGTGTTTCTATTAGGATAGATAGATAGATAGATAGATAGATAGATAGATAGATAGATAGATAGATAGATAGATAGATAGATAGATAGATTCATAGATAGATAGTGCACTGGAATTGAAAGCGGAAACACATAGCTACCAAGGGAACTTTATATCCAGAAAGACGTGTAATCTGCAAATAAAGTACAAAGTAAAAATATTTATCATTCTCCAAATAAATTATAATGTGAAAATACTTCGAATTCTCGAAGTATCCGTCTAAGTAATCATGCATAAGTCCGACTTTTAACTGAATGGAAGCAAATCATTTGTTTTCCATTCAGCAAGATTTAGTTTAATGTAAAAATAAAATTCCTAAAAAGTAAAAAAGAAAGAAATAAAAAGAGTCACGTTTAAATATTGTACAGCTTTTAATGCATATCATAAATCTCAAATCAACATCTCAAAAATGACACAAATATTAAATATCTGAGCACACTCATGTGTATGTATAAAGTGATATATAAAAAAATCTCATCTTTGGCATTCTCTCTTGCCATACATTTGTACATGTACAAATATTGACGCACACACGTGTATGTATATGCATATGTATGGGTGTGAGTGTGTTCGTATACTCGTAAATATTATGCATACTTTTTTTTGTGTAATTCATTTACTTATTTTTGACACTGTATTATCATAAAAAAGAAACTGGTAAAATCTACGTTCTCACATGACGGAAGAACATTCGAAATTGGTAGCCAAAACAAACAAAAAATTGTAGTAGGAAAAAAAAAGCAATTTAGAATATATATATATATATATATATATATATATATTTCAGATATTCATTTTGCTTAGTATTATTGACATCAGTTTTAGGAAAATGCCTGGTGGTGATTATTTTCATAACGTGTTTGTCCTCAGTATCAGATTTCCTG
>NC_068999.1:15699301-15700693 GCF_001194135.2 Octopus bimaculoides | reverse complement strand
ATATCAAACACTTTGGCGGAATTCTGATTTCCGCGCTGCATATAACCCCTCATCTTTATTTTTGGGAATTTTTTTTTTTTTCAAAGTCTTCTGAATTCCCCTGTATAGAATACAAATTCGCAAAAGTTCTTCTGAAAATTCCCCCAAATAAAAAAAGTTAAAAGGGGTGATATGCCGTGCGTAAAGCAGAATTCCACCTGCACCCTATTGTTACTTTATGGTGATGAGGTGCGAGTCATTGCTCAAGACTATCGTGACAAGAGGTGTGGAGTGGAAGAGAGTAAAAGGCCAAAAAAGACGTTTGTTGACAGAACACAAACGGTAATAGAAAGTGTCTTGACAAACCAGCATCTGGACACATGGAGGAACCTGCTTGATGGCTGATAGTGAAAAAATGTATTATCTGTTAATAATAAGGCAGTGAGTTGGGAGAATCGTTACAGCGCTGGACAAAATGCTTAATGGCGATTCTACGCTCTGAGATCAAATACTTAGAAAAATGTCAAAAAGCGATGTTTATTTGCTTTTTTTCTTTTTTTTTTTTTAGGTAATAATGTATTTTATATCTTCTAATGCTTTAGCTTAATTCAGCCACTTTCAAATAGCACCTATTGTCGTATTTCCGATACTTGACATTTTTCAAGCTCCGAGCATAAATAATAAATCACCACCGTAAATAGACAATTTCAAAATCATTCAGTCACCTACTTAACAATCAATCAAATTCACAAGCACGAGAAGGTCGTAGGTGCACACAAAGAGACGCAAGCTCTCCCACTCAATTTTTCTTTACTATTCAGCCGACCTCATGTTTTCCAACATTTTCATCCTGTTCATTCTTTGATGTTACTCCTCCACCTACATTCTGGTCTTTTTTATACCACTAAAACACTAACATTAGTCTCCACATATACAACGCTTTTCATTTGCTTAACGGAATTATAATATTGATTTTTCCTTCTTGACAGAAAAGTCGTTATGTACTACACTATTGGGTACGCTTTTCTCTCTTAGATGTTCCCACTTAAAGATTTTTTTTTTCAATTTAACCTAGAGTGGTTAGGGCAGCGGACTCGCGGTCATAGGATCGCGATTTCCATTCCCAGACCGGGCGTTGTGAGTTACTTCTGTATAGAAAACGAAGTATGATATTTAGCTTTAAGTAAGCCCTTCTAAGATATTGAAACATCTCAAAGTTAATTCCTATAAATGAATATTACAAGCAAGTTAATGAACGCATCACAATTGATATAGTTATAGGCAGGAAAACTTTTTATAGTTCCTATTAAACTTAGACGAAATAAAGGCTACCGTCTTTTTATTCTACCTTGAATGAGGTTCTGATTTATTTGGTCAGGTGGAAAAAGCAGCAAAGCTAAAGAAGTGTCTCCA
>NC_068999.1:15697846-15698977 GCF_001194135.2 Octopus bimaculoides | reverse complement strand
TTCAAATACAGATTTTCTTTTTCAAGTTTTTTTTTCCTCTCGAAATCGTAATCTGCATCTAAAATGTAACGCTGGAAAATTTCATTCAAAAAGTATGCATTTAAAAAAAAAAAAATTGAGAAAGAATGGTAACGAAGTCAGTGGTGGGTGCACTTCTGCAGTTATACCGAGTAGTACTTGCTTCTCTTTAGCATGACATGCCTTCAGCGAATGAATGGAGGACTCATTGGTTGTTTACTTTTAACACAGCTAAAACAACACTTCTTTCCATTAATCGCTGTTTTTTTATGCCAGATACTCTGCTTCGGAGCTTTTCTAATCCTCATCTTTCGGTTTTCAGTTTCTTTAAATATCTTAGTTCAATAATTATTTTACGTCGGTTGCTATATTAGTTACTTTAAACATTCGTACGCCATATTTAGTACAAGTAACTTATAGCATTGATTTCAAATTTTGGCACAAGGCCAGCAACTTTGTGAGAGAGAGTTAGTGGATTAGATTGATCCCGGTGCTCAACTGGTACTTATTTTATGGAGCCCAAAAGGTTGAAAATCATAGTCGAACTCGGCGGCATATGAGCTCAGATCGTAGAGTCGGAACAAATGCCACTATGCATGGTTTCCAGTGCATTAACGGTTCTGCCAACTCGCTTCCCTCAAGTAACTCATAATATTGGATATTATTATATAATATAGAGAAAAGGCAGCGAGCTGGTAGAATCGTTAGAACGCTGGACGAAATGCTTAGCGTATTTCGCCCGTCGCTACGTTCTGAGTTCAAATTCCACCGAGGTCGACTATGCGTGTCATTCTTTCGGGCCGCTAGATTAAGTAGCAGTAAACACTGAGGTCGATGTCATTAGTTAGTCCCCTCCACCATAATTTCAGGTCTTGTACCTATAGGAGAAAGGACTGTGTCATATAAATATGTGTTCCCTACCTAGATTTTTATAGAAATTTGTCCTGATGTTCAAACTTTTTCATACTGTATTCAAAAATATTCGTAGATTGTTCTATAGCTGAATCCTTTCTTTTGCTTTGTCCATTTCAAATTGCTACACTTTCTTGCTTATTGGAGAAAATTCCTTTATTTAATATTTGCATCGGTTCGAAGTGTAACGTTACAGGAAAA
>NC_068999.1:15691495-15697746 GCF_001194135.2 Octopus bimaculoides | reverse complement strand
GCTCCAGTATGGCCACAGTCAAATGACTGAAACAAATAAAAGAATAAAATGATAAAAAGAATATATATATACACATACATATCTATATTTATGTATATGTATGTATATACATACACACAGCATGCACCTAATAATTTCCATTTAAATAACTAAACGGTTACAGTACCAGTTTTATTGCATTGGGAACTTGACCAATATTAACAAGAATAAGAAATGAGAACAATTGACAGTAGTCATTAACAAGCATGACATATCTTGTGTTATATTAGAATTACCAAATGAATCATACAACTCAATTATCTTATGATAATAGTTTCCATTGTCGGGAATGTTTGATTATGCATTCAGATCGTAAATAGTTTAACGTTCAGTAAACAGCATTAGTCTTGTTAATTATTTATATATGGTTGCATTCTCTATTAATTTCGTTTCCTTCACACATGCCCTAGAAGCTTGTTTTACAACACAAACAGAGATAACGATAATTCGTTGTCCCAGGAGATTCAAAATGTTAATGATTAACAACAGAACTCAACCTATTTTGTTAAAGCCACACTGAATAAATTATATTTGATTAATAATAGATTATAATTGGCAATCAAAATTATGCGTATTGGTTTAATGCATAATCAGTAGCGGGCAGTACGCTAAAGAATACATTATCACATAGTAATAATATACTACTTTAAAATGGAATACATAATTTGATAACTGACTCTAGTTAAGATATATCATGCATCTAGTATCAAGTTTTAGTGAATATTTCAGTATTCTTAACAAAACATCACGAAAAAATATCATATTTCACTGTCTAATTTAAAATTCTGTGTTGGAAGTGCGAAGTATTACAAGATTATTTTTTTTAATGTATATTCTCTCTATTTCTTTCAGTCACTGGACTGTCGTCATGCCGGGGCACCAGCTTGTAGTGCTCGGGAAAAAACAAATCGATTTGATTATCTAAATTTATTGAGCCTGATAATTTTGCTATATGACTCTTTTGCCAAATAGGGACATAAACATTGCTCTTGGTGCTTTGAAGTTGGATCCAACGAGTATTGTATACAAATGTGTTCTCATAATTCCAGTGCTTAATGTAGTGTGCCCTTTTGACGAACCACTAAGTCACGGGAACAAAAACAAACGCAGACACAGACACGCATATATATATAACACAGACAGAAAGACACACACAAGTAGACATATACATATATACAAGCGTCTTTCAGTTCCCATCTATCAAATCCACTCAAAAGGCTTTAGTTGGGCTGAGTCTACAGCAGAAGACACATGTTTAAGGTGTCACACAGTAGGACTGAACCCTGAACCATATGGTTGGGATGCAAGCATCTTGCCACACAGCCATACCTGCGTCGATATATATATATATATACATATATATACACACACACACACACACAATTGTATACAATTACAACACACGAAGGAAAGGACCACTGAGTGGTCTTCCTACATGCTGAAAAGAGATGTCAAATCCCCTTCGTGGATAATGTTATACACGTTTATATATATTATAAAAATATTTATGGTCTACGGCCTTTTCGTTAAACATGCCGGCCACCGGTATAACTTGTCATTTTTAGTAATATTTACCCTTTATATTATATTTTCATAGACACACACACACACGTTTATATCTATCTATCTCTCTAAGACTTGTAAGTGGATTTGGTAGACGGAAATTAAATCAACCCCATCGTAGACAGACTGGACCGGAAACCACGTGACTGAAAAAACGAGCCACCGCCTATATTGCAAAATTTCTTTACGTATATTGGAAAGAATAATTCTTGAAATGCTGCTATTACGGTTTCACATATGGTTATATAATGGTTAAAGAAGATTTCCCAGTGTTATTATTGTTGCTTTTTAAAAGTCTCGTGAATATTCCTGGAACTATTTCACTATGTTCCATCTCTGTTGCGACGTTAATTATTTAAAATAACAACTGCAAATCCTGATAAACATTGAGGGTTTCGATTTAATTAAATGAAACATAAACAAATAAAATGAAAAAAAACAAACTATGATAACATATTTCAAAGTAAAATAATAAAACGAATAATAAAGAGATGGTAATATTTAAAGAGGTTCTTCATTAATTTTAAATTAATCAAAATCCTATTAAATAGAATTAAAATTGGACACACGCAAAATAAGAAACAGATGAAAATCCAACATTGGCAAACAACCATAGTAATTTATACAAAATATATAAAACATATATGAGAAAGACATTTCAAACAAACTACTGAATATTAATGGAAAGGTTAATCATAGTAGCTCCGATTTCCTATATTTTGTACAAACTATTTATTGGTAAGATATCTCTTCTGTTATCATTGAAAATATTTAATTATTTCTATCAGCGTATTCTTGTTAGTTTCCGCAAATATTTATTGTGCTTCATTACTAGGAGTATTGGAGAATTAGGTCACAACATTATTCTTCTTTGGAGTTTTTTGTGGGTTTCTGATAGGAAGTTAAGCTCATGCTGGAGCACCAAATATAAACAAAAAGAAAGAAAGGAAAACGAAAGTAAATAATGAATTTCATATTTGATTATCAAGCATTTGATAAATTCCCTTTATTATTATTCCTATAGAGTAAGATATATGACAGTTATCTAAGCTTTACTAATTTTTAATTTGCTAAAATGAAATAAAATCGTGCGTTAGTAGAAAAATAGAATCCAACTATTTGGTATAGAGGGAGATGTCAAACAAGAAAGGGACATCACATGTTAAGGAAATTGAAGTAGAGTGAAAGTATGCCGTGAAGAAGTGGGAATTGGTGGGGGACACACAACCACAATATGTTAAAGGATTAAGTTTCATAAAAGAGCAAAAGAACGTAAGAGGAAACAAAAAAGGTGCCCCCTGAAAGGAATATGGAATATAGTGTAAAATATACACACGTGCACACGCTTGGTAAGAAGTTCGCTTCCCATTCTCATAGTTCCGGGTTCAGTGCAACAGAGCAAGTGTCTTCTACTATTGCCCTGGGCCGACCAATAACTTGTGAGTGGATTTGATTGACGGAAACTGAAAGAATCTCGTCATAGATAGATATGTAGATAGACAGATAGACAGAGAGAGAGAGATACTGAGAGAGAGTACAATGTGTGTAAATATGTGTATGCGTCTTTGCGTTTGTTTGACCACCACCATCACTTGATGACAAGTTTTGTTTTGTTTACATCTCCGTAAAATAGCGGTTCGACAAATTGACACCGATAGAATAAGTATCAGACATAAAATTGTGTACTGGCGTCGATTTGATCGACTAAACCTTTCAAGGCGGTCCCTAGCATGGCTGCAGGAATGTGTGTGTGTGGGGTGCCTGTATGCATGTAAGCATGCATGTTTATCCACGCACACAGCGTATTTTCTGATAAATCACTCCCATGTTACAGCAATAGTGTGTTTCATAGCTAAAGGAGATATAAGACAATTCATTCTTGGATACCCCGTACTTAAATGAAAAATAAGTAAAGTAGATCCCTAGCAAAAACGATGGGCACAGTATGTAAGTCTCAAATAATAAATATATCCCCTCTTTCACGCTACTGCAGGGTAAATCAACAACAATCCAACAATGATTATTCATCTAGAAAATACAACCAACATTCTAGCTGCTATATATTAAGTGAAAATGCTTAGAAATAGCAATCGAAATTTTTATCTAATCCCATCTGGCTGTATCAATATGGCAACCTTGCTGAGTCGTCAACACACCGGACAAAATGCTAATCAGCGTTCCGACTGGGATCAATGTAATCGACTTATGTTCACCCCCGCTCCCGATATTGTAGGCCTTGTGCCAAAATTTGAAACCAATATATATTTATATATATGACACTTGAAGAGCGGTCCGTGATTTTCTATATCAGAATAAATGACGGCATAGACTGCCTCCCCCCCCCCAAAAAAAAAACGGCAACACCAGCAAGAACAACCACAGCAACAGATGTAAGGGTCTTAAGTCTGTATAGCAGAAATTTCCTTTGTTGAAGTGTGGGTTTGTCATTTACACCAATACAAGCACTTGATTGGTATTTTCCTTTCTCCACGAAAAGGTGTCAGGCAAAATTAACTACAGCTAGATTTGAACGGAGAACATAAAGAGCCGAAAGAAATAATGCAAATTATATTATACGGAGCCCCAACAATCCTTCAATACACAAAAGTAATAAACGTATTAAAACTAAACCACGATCCAGATTTCGCTTTGATTAATGTAAAACATAGTCGTTATACACACACATTCATGAACACAGCTGGAGGCACAATTAGAAAAAGATAAGTAAACGAAAGGCTGTGAGACTAGTGTATATAAAAAAAATGTTCAGTGGGAGTGACAAGTTCGTAAAGGTCAATGAGAGAAAAGAAGACAAACACACAAGCGGGGAGCTGTTAGAACAGCCTACGCGTTAGTGTGTGGGTAGACAAGTATGTACACATACAAACTAACAAGGGTATAAACAATATAAGCAATATAAATAAAATAAAATAAGTGATAAGAGAGTGGGGTGTTAACATTAAATATAAGAGGTGTTAATGAGTCCATTCGCATCTGCGTTACAGGAATTCATAGACTGACATGAGTAACTCACTTGGACTTGTCTCTATTACGTACGAGGATTAATCTTAAGATAATTCAGAAGCTTGCTATAGTGCACGTGTGTGTGACACTCCATAATACGCAGTTAATTTGCCTAATGTTACCCTGTATCAACTAATTCCAAATCAAAATTGCTGTTATTCATTATTTTCCAGCATTATAATGATTGAAAAATACACATCGTCCTTCTAAATTGTCTAATATATAAGATTATGTAAGCATAATTTTAGCCGATATATATATATATATGTGTGTGTGTGTGTGTGTGTGCGTGTGTGTGTGTGTGTGTATGTATTTATGTTTATAATTATAGAATATATATATATCTGTATGTATATATATATGTGTGTATATACGTGTATATATATATATATATATATATATATATATATATATATGCGTATATTTGTATATATATGTATACACACACACATAATTTACAATTCTGAATATGACGATGTAAATGATATTAAAGGCTAAGATGATCTGTATTTCTTATGATCTGTATTTCCAAATTTCCGTGTGCGGTCGCCAACCTAGAACTAACAACCGAATCTACTTCAAATTAACAAACAACGATGCAATCCTAGATATAGACACAGATTGGATGCTAACAGCTCTAATTCTTTTCATCGCTGGCCTTAAGAATGCGTGTTGACCTTAACTAAACAAAAGCAACAACAACACTGGAAGACAAAAACAACAACAATAACAATTCATTTCACCCTTTAAACTGATTGATATTTCTATATTGAAGCCTTTACTTCGTGCCGATTTAATCTTCTTAACATGTAGAGGTGAAAATTTTCAAGAGGATAATATAAGACCCCGCACATTATTCTGCTGAGCTTACAGTATATAAAGAAATACAAAAAGATTCATATGCCATATTTATGTTAATGGAAACGTCTGCAAAAACTTCAGTTTCTTGTTGCGCACGAATTAAAAAAATATAACATGATAACGATAAGTCTGTTAGTAGATGTTAAGGTTGATAAAATGTCAGAAGTAAATAATGTATACAAGTAATAATGACAATATTCATGTTAAATCAATCTGGATTCGTTTACATGGTTGACTGCAATTTTGTAATTATTGCTACCATTAATTTCATCACCCTATTCACGTTATTAAAGAAATAAATAAAAGCTGGTGAGGGGACGAGAAGGTATCTATTTCTGCTTGCAGCTATAAAGTTACTTAAAACAATGAATGTACGGCACATGTTACTAAGCTCTACAAGTTTGCAAGTGACGGCTAGTTAGGTGGTATATGAGTTCTATAATGATATTCTACACGCAAAACTGAACACTGTTAACAATAAAATACAAAAGATTATATATGCATGTATGTATATACACACACACGCACACATACACACATACATACATACATATAGATAGATAGATAGATAGATAGAGAGATAGATAGAAGCAGATAGATACATACTTAAATAGATAAACGGATAGAGAAATAGGGATATATATATATACATATATATATGTGTGTGTAAATATATGTGTAAATATGCATGTACATTTACATTTATACACACGTACATATGTGTATATATATATATATATATATATATATATATATATATATAT
>NC_068999.1:15685218-15689718 GCF_001194135.2 Octopus bimaculoides | reverse complement strand
ATATCTCATTACGAAAATCTTATATATATATATATATATGTACAGAGGGTCTCGGTAAAGTGTATACACACTTTGAATACGTACAAAGGCGATATTCATTAGTATATATATATATATATATATATATTCATTAGTATATTTATTAGAATATATATATCGACATACACACATACATATGTACCTGCCTTTTTATATTGGAATAGTTAACTCTTGTATTCTCTTTTCATGGATGAATGTGACAATTAATCTCTTCAATAAGAGAAGAGTTTTCTTAAGAATAGCAAAATAAGATTAACATATTGAATATCTGTTTAACAATGGACCTTCTTGCGATGGAAATATAATAAGGTGTTTCTAATCCTGTAATGTGTGCCCCTTTTCAGGTACTTAATATACACGTTACATTAAAAGGGAAAATCCCCTACGGTCATCATTGACCATAGGATTGCACCTAGAAAATTACCCTCCGAGTCGCAAATCCGGGTAAGGCTGTCTATGGAAGACGAGCAGTCACCCATGTATACTAGCCTCTCCTCTTCACGCCACCGATGTTGTCCAAGGGAAAGGGAAAGGCGAATACAGTGTGGCATCGGTAACGTCGCAACTCATTTATATAGCTGAGTGAATGGGAGCAACGTAAAATAAAGTGTATTGCATAAGAGCATAACACACAGCCCGGTTTGGGAATCAAACTCACTACCTCATGATTGTAAGCCCGGGGCTTTAACCACTGAGCCATGTACCTTTACTCATTACATTATTCCCCTATACATTCAATGTGTCCTTTTAAATGTGGGTGAATTATGACAAACGTAGACACAGTTATGATTATTGATTTATAGCACTTGTATTGGAGGAGGTCTTAAAATTGTGATACAATGAGTTAATTTATACTGAGCATCAAACAATCTAAGTTGCGTTGGACACTATTTAAATGAACCAACACATGATTTGCGAGCATTGTGACGATAAAACTATTGAGATAAAAACCCATTAGTAGCTCTACCTCAGAACCCTACTTCAAATGAGAGAAATATTCTTAAATCATAGAAATATATATCATTTACACATTTTGTAAATACTTAGAAGCGAAGTCTTCGCAACCAATATCAAACTTCAACTTTATCATCGCATCCGTTAAAAGCGCATGAACCTCATTCAGTACATTCAGGTAACTAGATTTAATTCTCAGTAGGTTTCAACTTTGGCAACCAATTTGATAATAACAAACTTGCTATGGTCTCACAGACGTTCAAACATTTTTATATTATCCGAAGGCATTTTGGGGATATACTTATTATTCATCCTATTTTCTTTCTCCAAACAAGTCATGTACCAACAACGATTTGACCTTACATATAAGCATATGAATCTTATCCATGACAACCATATGCAACTTACGATATTGAACTTTGAAGATGGCGCACAGAAAGTTGTCCTTGCAGAGTTTTATCGTGACGTTGTTTCTACCGTCCTCCGTATTTCATCAAGTGTAAAAATAAGAAAATTGTTTTGTCGACACAGAATAACATCGATTTCGCATTTTATATATTTTATGGTCACATTCATTCACTATACTGTGTCTGGAATATGTTCATGAAGGTACAAGTAACTTCAAATCTATCACTTTGCAAAATCAAAAGAACTACATTTAACTTACGAGTGGCTATGATACTCTGTGTGTGTGTGTGTGTGTGTGTGTGTGTGTGTGTGTTCATCGATCTTTACAAATTATTCAACCGCCTGTTACTTTACCCAATGCAGGTCTTATGTCAGAGAATATACACGCATCACATCATATTACGTCACACTGTAATATACGCTGATGTGTGAATGTTGGTAAATATATCTATCTAGCAGTTACCCAATATTTTATAGCCAAAAATATTAGAATTATATAATAATAATATATAACTGCATTTAGTATAAACTTGTGTTTTAAAATTTTTATGCACGTATATGAATTGATGAAATTTCTCTATTCTTCTAACAGGTTTCTTGAGCACGGGGGATGGTACTGCCTCTGGTAACTACGCCACACTTGATCAAATCGCAGCGTTACATTGGCTGAAGGAAAACATTGAGAGCTTCAACGGCGACAAGCAGAGGGTGACGCTGTTCGGACATGGTCATGGGGCGGCGTTGGTGAATCTCTTGTTAGTTTCACCTGTTACGAAAGGTCAGTCGAGTCTAGTTTAATTTTCTTGTGTTTTTAACCCACCGTATAAAAGAAAGAACTAAACAAACTATAAATAAATAAATAAAATTCGAAAAAAATTAAGAGAAAACAAAGCAAACAATTAACCAAATTGAAGAAATAACTGAAAAAGTTTGATTGTTTCTCTTGTATTTTTGTACATATTTTTTTCTGTTTTCACACATTTGTAGTAATATGCATGACGCTGGTGTAAACCTGTCTCACTCTGTCCAAGTTCTTTGTTCTGCCATTTCTTTTTTTCACTACTATCTATCTCTATATATCTCTACGCTCTCTCTGTCTCGGTCTGTCTCTATGCCCGTCTTTTATTATTTTTTTATGATTTATTTACTAATTATTTCTTATGATTTTTTCTGCTGCTACCTCCCTTTCCCCCCTCCAATTAACAAATACTCTAATTCTATCAAAAAATTCGATCAAGCAAAGACTTCACTCACCAACTTTCCGACGATTTTCAGCTTTGGTCAGTGTTTCTATCTTTACTTTTTTTCTTCCCCTTTACCATCTCTTCGAAAACAATCTTCCATATCTCGCTACATCTCGTTATGTTTTTTATACTCTGATATCTTTCTTGTTCTTTTTTCGGTCTTTATTCTCTCTTAATTTATATTCTTTAGTGTCTTGGACGCATCTTTAGTGAACTCATTAGTTTTTCGCTCCTACAACCACTTACACATCTAAATATACTTCGTCTATACTTTCTTTTCGATTTCTTATATATCATTATCCTTACATTATCAATCATAAATCTTCTCTTATATATCTTGTGGACTCTCTTCCTTCAAATCTGCGACTTTTTTTCCTCTATACATTTCTCTATTTTCTACGTGCGATATTCTTGCTAAAAGAGGTAAGAGAGAGAAGTACATGTGTAAGGAGAAATATTTTTTTTAAAATCAAATATCAAGAAATTAAGTTGATACTAAATATATATATTTATTGATTTCATGAAAAACATATCAACAACTATCGTCGATAACGCTATGGTTTTTGCGCTATTACAACAATGTCAGGTCTTAGGAATCTAGTATACATGTATAAATATATATATATATATATATATATATGTATGTATGTGTGTATGTATTCAAATGTATATACATCAATCGAATGTACAGATATTTGATTTCGAACCGTAGCTAATGATATCATAGACCCTTTATTGCATAAGTGCATTAGTTTAGATAACTTACTGATGTAACTGAATGATCTTAAGGAATATTACAAAAATAATATTTGTTATTTGATGGAAAACAGATTAGTGCATGTATGTTTCCATCGATAAAATTAATTTGTTGTGAACGTTAAGTTTGGATAATACGGTCATTGTTCCATAATGGAATTTATAACATCAAAAAGGTAAACTTATTTCATCAAACTGCACGACTCTCGTTTGGATGTATCAGTTGAAATACATAGATCTACTTAGATGTAATTAGATAAATTACGTTATGCATCAACATATCAACTGGCATTGTTCTCCCTTTTAATTTCTCTTATATAATATCTATTCTTAAGATGATTTCGTTGGCCTGTATTATGTGTGCAGTATGTTGAACGAGATAAATATGTTAACTCCAGTATGTTGAATAGAAATATTAAACACTAGTTTTCGAATCTAATTTGGAAATTTTAAATACATTCCTCTGTAATACAACTGAAGAAAAAGAAGGTTCAAAGCAAAATTTGTTATAAATAGATTGTTGGTAAAATATACAAATGAAATGATTTTAAAATGTTGAAGACTAAGTGCGAGTCTAGGAAGATAATATCGTAGGCTATAATCATGAAGACAAAATGTGCATTTTATTTTATCTGACATAAACCAGGATACAATATTACTGTATGTTTTAGGTAAATATTCATACTCAATTTGCAATACGTCATCTTTATTATGTAGATATAATATTATCGTAGATGTGCAGGTGATTTTTTTTGTCAATGGATTGTTCCAAGGGTACTCAGAAAAGTTTATATTTTGTATTGACATAGTGGTATACATTAGCATTTCGGTGTTTAATTGGCTTTGATGGAATTGTTAAAAGAGTTTATGAGACGATTATAAAAGAAACGAATGAACACATTATTTCTTTGCAATTTAAATTCCGAAGCAAAACCAATATAGGCTTATTGTACAAGATAGCTGATTTTTATTAGACCAGAAATAAACTTCTCTAACGTAGAGAAAGAAGGAAATTCATAGCATATATCAGCGAAGATATTTACATCTATACATCTATATCTATATCTATATATTTATTTTTTTATATATATATATATAT
>NC_068999.1:15683885-15684748 GCF_001194135.2 Octopus bimaculoides | reverse complement strand
TATATATATATATATATATATATATATATGTATACACATACATACATACAAACACATATACATAAGATTATTCACATATATGAACTTAATTCTTCATAAAAAATAAGTTAGGTTGTTGCAACTCTGGGTTTACCATTAAAGTCACGTTTTCTTCAAGGTTTAGATAGCAAATGTGTGCCTTTCATTTGTAACTTTATATGGCATCTTGTTCTAATTAAAATTATGTATAAAGATATTTCATCATCTGGTTAAATGTGCCGAGGGATCCTTCGATAAATGTTTGTTTACCATGCAAAATTATGCTCAAAACAGACAGAACAAACAACCATGTGCATATATATTATATTCGATTTAAATAATATCGGTAACCTCTAACTTTTTAAAACTTTTTTTAGTCAGCTATTATTGTCTCGGTTTATAGTTAAGCCATTTAAATTTTGCGTATTTAGTTTTTATCTCATTTCATTTAAATATTTGAATATTTATCACACTTTAATTTAGATGTTGGTTTCTGCATCATTTTATTAATAAAGAGTAAAGAACATCGAGATTACTTGATCAGGCTTTATCATTACATTTCCTATGTTATTTGAGGAAAATATTTTCCATACAGCTTAGCAGTTCTGCATGAAGGAAGTTAAGGCTTAAGTTTATTTTTAATATATGATATTTGTTTTATCTAATATTGTTGTATTTTTTTCTAAACAGAATAGCTGGCTATGCTTATGGCAATTTAGGACTTATTCCCAAATGATTCTCGAAATTTTATGCATGTTTCTTTAGTTGATGGAATACTTTTGATTGAATACTTGGTTGTGTAATAATACATAACATATACATACATTTATATATATGTATATATA
>NC_068999.1:15679621-15682679 GCF_001194135.2 Octopus bimaculoides | reverse complement strand
TATATATATATATATATATATATATATGGAGTCTTTTATGTTGTATCCATGTATGCTATATATACATGCATGCCTATATGTATGTATATGTGCGTACAGATCTTTTCACAAATATTAATGCACTGATATGTGTCATAATGTGTATGATTGCACGTCTACTAAATTCGAGTTCACGCAAAAGAAGAAAAATTATAAAAAAGTAATACTATAATCTTCGCATTATTTTCATGTATATTATACAAGTATTTACTGATTTGTTATGAAGAAAGAAAAGAAATTTATTTTCTATGCGCTCAGCATTTCCTATATCTATTAATTAGACTATTGTAAAATGGTAAATTGAAATTGAAAACATTGCTTTTTTTATTTTCTTAATTAATCGTTTGTCAATTATATTGCACACATAAAACTACTATTTATTATTAATCATAATTTTATATATATACAACGAGAATTATGTCTTGATAATCTAGAACAGCGAAGGTGCTTCATCAAAAATGTCTATGCCAACTATAAATTTATTCATGTTTGTTTGTTGATGTAACTAAAGGACATATTTTCTTCGAAATATTACTTCTAATTTCAAAACTATTTAGTCACTGGAAATAATATTTATTGGAGCTGAATATGCAAATATTTATAATAGAATAGTACATATTTTGAAAAGAGGAGTGTAACGCTAAAAGAAATGTATTGATTACTTTACAGTGCACCAAATCTTCTATTACATATATAGGTATTTAGAACAATATCTAGGAAATGCATATATCTTTAATTATATTTTCTACATTTACCAAAATTATTCTGGAATTTAAACTATAATACAGTTTCACCCATTTGCCAGGCAACTGCCTTGCAGAAGTGAGCTTATGATATTACGTTCTGTCATCGAATTGACAAGCAACATCTGGTGACTTTAATAAGCGCTAGGTGATTACCATGGAATCTTGTCGGCTGAATAATTCTTGTTGCATACATATGATTTCTTGTTGCATATATACCGAAATTTTGCACAATTATATTGACACTAAGAACATAAACAGCCGTACTAAACGATATAAAGCCTTCAGTACAGCACTAACATTTCCGATAGCCCAAAGCTCTGGGCTATACTTTTTCATCCTTGGGAGGATGAAAGGATAATTTGACCACGGCCTCATTTGAACCCTATAGGTAATAACTCGGATAAATACTGCAAATACTATTGTCCAACTGTAACGGAGTTAGAGAGGGACAAAAGGATTTGTTTTGCCTTAGCTTCGTAATATTAACCAGCATTATACTCACGGATAATCGGCATAAATTATACTTTGTCTGATGTAATCTCTGGCATTCATCTTTCTAAAACCAATAAAAAATTAACTAAAATTATAACCAGCCGTTGAGATCATTTACATCTCTTCTAAAACGTTGTGGTTCTCCTTCCACGTTATAATTCAGTATTACATTTATAAACTGATGAATATATTAAACGGAAATCGATAAATTTCTGATTGAAAACGACAATGGTTATATTCAATCTAACGATTTTCAAGTTCAACGATTGTCCAGAATTTGCATCATTAAATTGGTTAAACAGAGCCGACATTTTATATGCAGTGACGGTGAGATTAGAAATCCTGAATTTGAAAAATAGTAATAACGCACCTTTACCAATTAAAAATTTACTCGCCAACTTCATGTCGGATATCACTCGATTTATGCACGCTTCTTCGGAAGTAAAGACACCAGTCAACTAAAAACAAACACCTAGTTTTAAATATATATATAACTTTTCATATATCAAGTCCTGGGACGTGTTAATTACGTTTGTATGATTCATCGGAAAGGATTTAGTTAAAACAGTTCAATCAAATTATAAGGAAAAAAATATATATATACCGGAACAATTTTTAATTAAGTGGTATAGGTAGTTTTACAATTCATTTCCGATACATGCTCCGAAATATTGCAGATATATTTGAAAATATAATAATGTAAAGATGATTTCGCATTGAGTCAAAGGGTAGGTACTGTTATGCAAATATAGGAATCCTGTACAAAATAATTTAAAGAATGAGTAAAATTCAGGTCTATTTACTTGCTAGAACTAACAGCAAATGTTTCTGAATTGATGAGATAAAACTACAGCTTTAAAAGGGGAAGGATAAATATGGTAATTATAAATAAAGCTTAGATGCTCAGATGGTATCAGTTAGAATGCGTTTGAAACTAACAAGAGTTTCTTCGTTTATAATTGATATAAGGAATACAAAAGAAACATAACACGAACGAAAATGTAATAAAATTTTATAAGTGATGATAAATGACGAGAAAAAATAGGAGCATTTGAAACCGAATAAAAATCTACACGAAGAGATCGTGATAAACATAGATAATCTTATGTTTGAGAGAATAATGCCATTAATGCAGAGTAATCCAAGAAAAATTTTAAACTTGAAAGTGAAAAAATCCATGACATGTTTGGTTATAAACGTCGAATATAGAGCAATTCGTTCTTAAAATAATACTCTGCAATATTTACAGAGATATTTACTACTATTTAAACTTCTACAATTTGTTTACAAATCAGTATTGTAACTTAATGTTCACCAATCGTAAATATTCATATGCTACAAGGAATGTATACATCGTTAGGTTCAATTGTTTATATTCACAAAAATCTATCAATTCTAAGAAATAAGAACGCACCAAAGTTATTCTGCGTAGATATTCATCAGGCAAAAACAAAAAAAGAAGCATATACACATTCACTCATGTATTCGCGAGTATACGTATTCACGTACACATACATGCATATGTATACACGCATATGCGCACACCACACATGGACACAATCCCTCGCAACACATACAGACATATACATGATTAACATAAACACAAACGTACATGTAAATACATATACGCACCCCTACACAAACACACATGCACGCACACGCAAACACACACACACACACACACACGTTTTATTGGTTTCGGGTTGAGAAAATCCCCTGAACAATTATCAAGCAATACAAAGAAAGAAAATTTATCCACCAATGTGGTGTGGAGCTTTTAT
>NC_068999.1:15679102-15679611 GCF_001194135.2 Octopus bimaculoides | reverse complement strand
ATATATATGCATATATATGCATATGTATGTGTGTGTATGTATATGAAGGTACATGGATACGTGGTTTATGTCAGTACTGTGTGTAGCGTGTATGTGCCCGTATATTTGTGCGTGTGTGTGTGTGTTGCTTTTCAGTGCATCTCATGAGATAATTGCTATAAACTCGAAAATTTCCACCCTGAGGCACATTCATGGAAAAGCTTTCTATTGCAGAAAACGAAGAGTTTCACGTTCCTGTCAACGATGTTGTAGAAGAAAAACTGGAAATCTCTATACCAATGCCCTTAAATGTAGAAAGCTAACCGACTCTATACTAGTCTAGTTTCCATCAATCAAAAACAGCTGTATTTCAGTGTAATTTACGGACCTCGAAACACTCTGAACAATGAAAAATGACCTCAATGGAATTTGAAAGAATTACACAGAAAGTTGAAAATCCAAAGCTAAATATCACAAGGCATTCGACTTGATCTTCTTCCACTAGGCAGGCATATATGTGTGTATGTCTC
>NC_068999.1:15666953-15678527 GCF_001194135.2 Octopus bimaculoides | reverse complement strand
ACATAGAGAACATTTTCTTCATCAGCTGCCACCATTATAACACTGGCGTTTCGAAGAGTTATATATACACGAGAGAATGGACAAACGAAAGAAAAGGTACTCAATTTGTATAGTCTGTGTTACATATAATGTAGTTTAAAACAGTTTGATGCGACTTAAAATTTTGCAAGCTTCTAGCAGAACGTGGCTCATTCAGGCTTAGATAACCGAATGGAGAAACACAGGAAGTATAAGATGGCTAGTGGAAATTCAAAATAATAATTGGAAATCCAATATAGTTACTACTAGGCTGCTGTTGGTCACTATGTAACCGCCTTGCCCAATAGAAGCCCACTTTTCAGTAGTCATCTGGGACTTCCTATTTCTTCATTCGGTAATCTAAACCTGAACGAGCAGAGTTTCTGATAGAACCCTGCGAAACTTAAAGCTACATGGAGCCGAATCAAAATATTTATATATAATCAAAATTTTACAGAAATAGCCCTCTAATTTAAATTAACTTGAAGCATTTATAATATTACATTTAAAGATAATCAAGAGTAGATAACATTCTGATATTGCATAACGGTTGTACTTTAACACATGATGATATTTTGTTATACAAACAATATGCTATTTATCGAAAAAGAAGCTATTGGACTACATCATTCAGTGAAGTTGATAACATTTTCCAGATCGACTTTCATTAGAGAACAGATATGTGAAGAATTATGGTAGAAAATTCTTCTTTAAATACTTATTCTACAAGGTGTGGTCAGCTGTCAGAAACATTAACTATAGTGTGGCTGCTCATCACATTAACTATACCGTTGTTGCTGTTTAACCGAACGGGAAGAATGAACCAAGAGGTCTACCCATAAATATATTGCAAACGAAGCACCCTTTTATTTTCAGAGTATGTAACACTGCTTAATATAATGCGTCTTTTGTGAAGGCATTTAAAGTGAACTAAGACGATATTTACAGTAGACAGCATCGCTATGTACATGGTTTCTATGGATGTCATTGCTGTCTTAAAAAATCATGGCAAAGAGCAGAATATGTATGATATTGAGAGAGACGGAAGAGAACCTCCTGCGAGTTATTTGTTGGATCCCCGAAACTGGATATGCAGAGAGACGAAAGTAGCCCCAACTCACATTTTGTACTCATACTAGAGGCATTATCTGACTTCAAGCAACAAGAGCGAACTCCACAAAGCATCGCTATGCACATGGTTTCTATGGATGTCATTGCTGTCTTTCCCAATATTGCATAACTCTCTGGGAGAATTTGCAGGGGAGAAAATCTAGCCAACGGAGTTTTAAAAAATCATAGCTAAGAGCAGAATATGTATGACATTGAGAGAGACGGAAGGGGACCTCCTGCGAGTTATTTGTTGGGTCCCCGAAACTGGATATGCAGAGAGACGAAAGTAGCCATAACTCACATTTTGTACTCATACTAGAGGCATAACCTGACTTCAAGCAACAAGAGTGAACTCCACAAAGCCCAACCAAATGTGAGGTTATAGCATGAGTATAGCAGTTAATATGGGCGGTATTTTAAGCCGATCGGCAAACAATCGTTACAGTCACTCCCACTTATATTTGCATTGATAACGTCCACGATGCTTCTTTCACAATACTTGGGAGAAACAAGGCGGTGAGCTGGCAACCACGTGTTCATGCCGGGCGAAATGCTTAGCGGTATTTCGTCCGTCGTTATGTTCTGAATTCAAATTCTGCCGAAGTTGACTTTGCTTTTCATCCTTTCAAGATCAATAAATTAAGTACCAGTTTCGTACTGGGGTCGGTCTAATCGACTGGCTCCCTCCTCCAAAATGTAGGGTCTTGTACCTAGAGTAGAAAAGAATACTTGGAAGTAATATGGATGAAAATAACCAATGGATACAAGTAATCAATGCAAACTTTTCATCATCAGTAGAATAATGAGCAATAATTATGTTGGTAAAAAGAATCCATCCTACATCAATATGTATTATCGCTATAGTTACCTCATACATCCAAGATAAATGAGATATGGTTGAATACTAAACATTACAATTGAAGTAGATGCAATTGAGGATTGTCAATGGTTGGCATGTTAGAAATAGCAGTTGAATTTTCCTCCAGTCCTAATATACCAACTTATAATGCGAGGAAGCATTGACAAAGAACTCTTGATAACTGAATATCTGATAGATAAATGCTAATGAGAAGTATCGATCAAAGACCTCCCACATATTCATTTATGATGTCTTAAAGTAGACCTTAAAATATATACTGAATAATTAATGCATTGCTGAAAATAAAATTTCTGAAAACAGACAAGATGAAACGGCCTGAATATATTTTCATGTGTCACTTCGATGAAAAAGGCAACGAAATATGTACAACAGAATACAAGATATTTACGACCACAAAAGAACAAGGGATACTATTGAAAGGAATGATTTTGACTATACCTTATTGACTATACGGTAGGATTACACAACTACATCAACAATGCATTCGTGTAATCTGTATTTCATTGGTTGCTCAGTAACATTGCGTAGATAATTGTATATTCTGAACATAAACGATACCAGAAAACCAAAATTAGAGAATATGACTGTTGATTAAATTCATCAGAACGCAAGATGATACGAGCCCTATAATGGAACAAATATTATATCTTTCTGAAACTCGTGAAATTGGCTAAATGACGCAAAGTAACAAATCTTAAGGCAAGTAGTGTAATAATCTTTATGAAAGAAAAAAATCATTCCCTCTGTTTACTTTTGCAACATTGATACGGTGCAACAAAATATTCAATGTAAACTACGTTCATAGACTTCCAAAATTATCAACAATCTAGAGGATAATTAATAAGGTGTTTAGCATTATATATAAAAAAAAGCCAATTAAGATAAGGAAATGTGCAGGCACTCTCAAGAAATAATTAATAAGATAAATACTCATAACAAACTCCACTACTACGGCTGTTGTTCATCTTGACGCAGATCAAGGTAATTGCCAAAACACGTACCTAATAAAGTATTTTGGATTATCAAATGCTTGTAAGCACGATATTCATAAGGTATAATCTTAATTAGTCACGATAAGACTTGTTTTATTCCTTGTCTTATTCCAAACGAATGTCTCAAGCCGTGCTCATTATATACGTCAAACCGTAAGATTATGATAAAAAATATATCTAAATTTGTTTAAAAGAAACTTTATACAAAGTTTCCTATTTTTTCAGGTAATTTTTCATATTATATAAATATAAAATTTTATTAGATTTTCATAGACTAAAAAGTTAATAAATTACATTTTTTATTACTAAATTGGAAATGAACGATGATTGATTTTTAAACTAATTAATAATTCCACTTGCCAACAGTTGGTGAAAGAAAGCGGTAACTAATAATATTAATATGTTCAGTTGATTAGTCGATATCACATTCAGTTTATTATATCTTTAACGAAATCTATTCCAATTCTAATAAAATTGAAAAAATGTGATCAGATTGGATTTGATGAAAATGCTTTTAAAGTAATTCTTATTTCATTTCTGAGAAGAAAATATTAAATTCTAGAATTCTCACTTCGTAGGGTAAGTCAGGTTGAATTATTTGCATTCAACTAAACATTCTTCAATTCAATTTGATTTTATGTGATTTGATTTCATTTCCCTCCTGAGATAATTAACAAACTTCCAGAAATTGAATCCTATTCATTGAAATTAACGATAGACTATGCTGTTCTTATTTCATAATTCAAGTTGGAAAAATCAAATAAGTAAAATATCTAACAAAACATGTTCCTGATATAATTTGTAGGCCATTCTTTTTTTTTTACTCAAAAGAACACAACTATCATTTATATAATTGCATTATTTATGTAATACACATGATGAGATGGCTGATGAGAAAACATGTTATGCAATCACTCTCTATAATAAGTTCTGACGTTATTAGACATAAATGCGGTCTAATTCAGCGTAATAAACTATATATATGAATAATTTGAGGAACTACGTACTATCTCTATTAAAGACATGAACCAATAGGCTAGCAAATTAAATATTGATTATTGGCAGCCTCAATACCGTGGAGTGATTCTCACCTGGCATTTGAAACATTTAAAACATATCCGACAATAGAATATAGAGAATAGAGTAGACTGATGTGAAATATATCTTAAAATAGATAATGAAGAAGAAATTACAGGAATTTTTTAAAAAAAAGAAGAAAAAAACATAATTGCGTGAATTTTGGAATACATTTGAGCTCTAACAGTTTTGCTGTAGCGGTTGCGTCAACGAAGTAGGAAAAAAGTATCCTTTATAGAGGTAAATGTTAAAAACTAATCACTAGACAGTAATATAATGATAGCTCAGAAATAAAGTTGTCATGGTCAAACATATTCAATGTCATAAATGACCTGCATTTGTTATCAACACTAATCATATATTTGAAAAAGCACTGACAATGAAGTTATTCGGCATTGGATAATACTATTTTCTTGTTAACTGCATATGTAATTATATTAGAGGCGCGCCTAATTTTCATTTGCTAGTAATTAAGGGTTATTTTCAAATATATAATGAACATTATTTCATTCATTATATTCTGGATTTACAAATTTATGATTAGAATTGTTTAAACCATTAAAGGATGTTTATGTCACTCAAAATTACGATATTTGTAAAGAAAATGCCACAGAGGTACATTTAAAAGCTAGTCCAGACAGCAATATAATGATAGCGCAGGAACACACCTGTAACGGTCAAAGCTTTTACAATGACATAAGTGACCTAGATATTAAAAAAGTTAAATAATTCAAACACTATTCAAATAACATTTTCAAATCTATAGCTTGAGATATTCACTTCTACATTGTATTTACTACTAATTATTTCTTGTGTCAACAAACGTTATTTCAAAAAGTGTTTGTAGTGATAATTGTAAATTCTCGAGAGAATTAGAGAAATAGCAAATACACAACGATCGTTTAAAATAGAAATTTAATAAAGTTTTGTCTATATTACAAGAAATGTACAAGGAAATATTTGCTCTACAGCTGGGAAAAATTGTTTAATTAAATTTAGTTTTTTGTTTTTAGTAAAATAAAATCCGAGTTGTTTTATATTTATTTGAGAGAGTAAATAACAGTACAATAGAAATTTTTGTTTTTGAGTCCCCAGACAGTTCAAAGCCAAAGATAACAAATGTTAAAAATAACCTCAGAAACTTAGGCTGTAAGAGACATTTAGCCGAGTAGTATCGTAACATTGATATATAGAGTATGTTTTAGAATTTAGAATTTAAATTAGCGAAAGAGCTGATAATATAAACTATATTTTCGTTTCATAATGTCGGATAAATTAACACTACCAATACTCAACAGACGTACTTCGTGTATTGTGTCTTATGTGTGTGTGTGTGTGCACGCGTGTCTGTGTGTTAGTGCGCGTGCGTGCACGTTCACGTGCGTGTGTGGGTGTGTGTATGCGTGTATGAGTGCGCGTGCGTTGTGGTATGTATTTGTCACTAAATAAATGAAGAGGAGAGAATTTTAAGAAATGTATTACGTTAAAGCATAAAAGAAAGAAAAATACTCTTGAAGTTTCGGACGCGAGTCCTTCATCAAAATATGAAAACAGATGAGAGTGACTGTGAAAATGAGGTAGGAAGGAAATATACACTAGCAAGGCTTATAAGAGTCATATAGAAATGCAGTTCCCTGGGGGAGTTAAGAAGGGAGGAGGCTCAGCGTGTGTGCATACCTATGGGTATCAGTGTACTGTGAAAACCATAGGTATGTGTTTAAAGCACTTTGGGGATGTGAGTATGTATGTAGAGATGGGCAAGCGAGGAAGTGTATTTACATCCTGATTAAAATCCTTTGTGAAAGAGGGTTTTAATCTAGAGATGAATTTTACTGGGGAGAAAGAGTCGAAGGCAGGGCGGCCTATGCGAGGTAAGGGTGAGAGAAAGAGAAAGAGAAACAGAGAAAGGGAGAGAAAATAATAGAAGTGATAGAGAGATCCACTACCAGAGAAATATGTACGTTGAAATATTATTTACGATGAAACACCGTTGAAAAATATATATGCGCACGTATGAACGTAGAAGTATTATCATATGGTAAAGACACATTCTTAAATATACACGCATACATATACTTTTATCTGTATGTTTGTATATGAGCATATAAAGTATGATTATATATGCATGTGTGTATGTATGCGCGTATATATATACATGTAAATATGTATGTATGCATCTATGCATGTATGTATGTGTATATGTGTATGTATGTTTGTAACTTTTGAAATTTAACCGAAGTGTCATGGCGATCGTGGAATTAAAGACTGACTCGCCGAAAATAAGGAAGATTTCTTCAATGTTTCGCATGAAACATGTTAAGGAATTTCAGATTACAATTTTAAAAGTTGGTTAAAAGTGTACTTTTTTTTAATAATAGATAAATAGGAAATCTAATAGATATGCGGATAAGTTTATTGTTAAGGGTAAACAATAAGGCGGCGAGCTGGCAGAATCGTTAGCACGCCGGGCGAAATACTTAACAGTATTTCGTCTGCCGCTACGTTCTGAGTTTAAATTCCCCGTGGTCGACTTTGTAATTCATCTTCTCAGGATCGATGAAATATGTACCCGTTGTGCACTGGTGTCGATTTAATCGACTAGCTTCCTTCCCCCACAAAAAAAAAAAAAATTCAAGGCCTTGTGCTTAGAGTAGAGACAATTGTTAAGGGTAAGTATCGAAAGATGTTGAAAACGTTTAATGAAGACGTGACATCATTAATAAAACTACGTAGATGTCAACTTTGTGAGATTGTGTTCATCGGTGATTAAGTAGTGCTGAGGGACTAATGCTTTCTAAGTCGTATTTTAACAGCTAAAATTTATGAGAAAATAACAGATTTCTCTTGCTTTAAGATTAATAAAACTACCTAGTGCAATTGTTTTCTCTGCTTTAGAGGTCAGAACTAAGTTTCAATAAGTATATAGACAATACGAAAATGTTTCAGTAACGCGTCAATAGTCAAGAATTGTTATGTGAGTGTGTGTATATGTGTGAAGTAATGTTTCAACAAGTATAAAAGCACTCGAGCAGTATGAAGATAATTTTAAATTAAAATCCACAAGACTTGTAAGTACAGCTATCCAGGATTTCCTGGTCAAAATAATAAGCTATTCCGCCATTCATCAAACTGGAAAGAAGACCGTTTGTCAGTCGACTTTTGAGTAGATAACGTCAAAATTTATACGCACTCTTGTTTCTGTAATTTATTAAAACAAATGTTAGTGTTGAACAATTACATAATCTTCCGACATAATTTCCTTGCTTTTCCATGCTTTTTCCAGCAGTTCACAATCTTGCTTATTCCATCGAAGAAGGCTAGTCGCGCAGCCATTTATGTACCGCTTCATGCATCTTCTTTCATGGAAAAACGACGTTGTCTTAAACCACGTTTGAGTGGTTCAGAGATGTGCTAGTCAAAAAGGAGCAAAATCTAAACTGCATGCAGAATGATGTTCCAGAATTTCGAAACCCAGTTTTTCAATGCTTTCAACGGTGTAGTCGGCGTTGTGTGGGCGTGCACTGTCGTGCAACAATACCACTTAACTCGGATGATCGGCGCGAATTGCTGGCTTCTGTTTGTTGACCAGTTTCTCACTGTGGCCTTCAGTAGTAACTGTAGCCCCGTTTCCAGAGAATGTTCCAATATTGGACAGTTAACATTACTTTCTCTGCGCAAGGTTAAGTCTTGGATTTAGTTTCCGCTGGTGATTCCAGATGTTTCCAATTCACATCCTGCCTTTTGAATTCTGGCACAAAACGAAGGACCTACGTTTCATCTCCTGTAACTATTCTCTCCAAAAGAGCATGATATCTAACGCTGTAGCAGCCTAGTAAGCGTTGCCAGCCGAGATGCTATATTTATTCTGTAGTACAAGTGGGATTACTGGAACGGTAAAGATCAAATCTCGGTTACATCACCACAAGAGTGTCACATTTTAGTACGCTAGCGCTGAAAGCAGCGTGGCCGACCTGAACAAAGTTTTGTCGAAAGTGCGGATAATGTTTTACTTCCCTGTTACGTTTAATAATATTAGTCCTGTTACCTAATGTTACTTTACAATGTCTGAATTTTACTTCTTAAATCTAAAGGTAGCTATATAAACCAATGTGGTCAGGCAATTTTTTTTTACCTAATTTAAATAAAATGAAATAAAGCATATTCATCGTGCATATATTTGAAATAATTATCTCCTAATATAATAATGAGTGTAGTGTTTTATATATTTGTAAACACACACACACACACACACACACACACACACATGTATTATATATATGTCCAGAATCACGCCGGACGCGGAGGAGGAGAGAAAATTGCAATTCAGTGAATGTGAAGTAGTGAGAGTAATACCCCTGACTGAGAGAAAGTAATAGCGACTGAGAGGGAGTGAGGGAAAGGAAAGGGTGAAAAAAAAATCAGCGTTTCAACTCTATGTGAGTATATGTGTGCATGTGTGTGACTGTACAAGGGAAGTATGTGAATGTTTGTATGAGTGATGATATAGAATACTACAATTTGTCGTCATTATTGACGGCACGAGATCCGCCAGTATATTATAATTAAACTTCATGGTGTTTAGCTACCTGATAATTAAGCGTAAATTCCGTATAAATTAACTGCACGTATTTAGCTTGAACAAGATTAAAAAAACAACACAATTAGTATAACTGTGATTAAGATGGTGAGCTGGCAGAACCATTGGCATACCAGTCAAAATGCTTAGCAGCATTTAGTCCGTCTTTATGTTTGGGTTCATATTCCTCCGAGGAGAACTTTACCTTCCATTCTTTCGGCGTCAATAATTTAAATACATGTTAAGTGCTGGAGTCGTTATAATCGACTTCCCTTTCGCCCAAAACCTGCTGTTTATTTGCCAACATTTCAAATGATTATTAATATTGTGATTCAGAAAGTACTTGAGTTTTTTTTCCAGAAGGTAGTTGAATCTTTTTTGTAAATGTTAAGTATATTCAACTTAGTTTAAAGTTCTTATTCAAAAAAGTTAATTTTATTACTTCATAGTCAAAAACCTCTTGTAAACACCAGTGAATGATGGCATAAATCTATGGAATTGAAATTATGGTTATTTTCTTATAAGGAAACTAAAATGACTTACGAAACAAAATCTTATGCCTCGATGTATAAGAGAATGTGACTAAGTGACTAAGTTTTAAATCTTACAAAAAAGTACACTATTTACATGATAAAATATATTAAATGTGTCCTGCCCGAACTAATAATAACGGACTTATCTGTAATAACACATGATGAGCCAAATAAATAAGGAAACTAATCAGTTATGTGTTAGAAATATAAATGCATTTGTTTAGGATCAGTTTGTTTCGGAAATATGTTCTTGATAAACATTCATTTGTGTAGGTAGAGCAAATATTATAGGTGAGTGTGTGCAGGAACAGGAACCAGGATCACCATATAAATTCCTGAATAAATATGAGAGAAACATAAACATTGTTGCAATTATCATACAGACTAAAATAATATTTGAATACCAAGTTGCCCAAGTAGAATATCCCGTTAAATATTAGCTAAAGAATGTTGGTTTATTATCGCATATTGTTTGACGAAATAATTCCGAGCTATCTGTTGCCCACGTCAAAATATTTTCTCCGCTGTTTCTGCTATAAGATGCAGTGGACTCATAGTTCAGTGCCTGAGCAATATATTATGGCTTCATCGGAGCCTCGTACTCAACAGACGCTTCTTTCTGAAGTATATGTATATTGGGTTCTAAATAAAATTATTAGTCTCACAATACCTAAGCGAAATATATACATATACATAAACATAGGCACGAATATATATATATATATATATATATATAATGTATATATATATATTGCCGAACCGTTAATTATATAGACTTAATTAAAAACAAAACAGATTTAGTATTGATAGAAAGAAAATGTTTAACATTGCTAGTCATACACACACATATCACAATGGATGTAGAGTGAAACCACATTAAACTCTCTAAATATATTAAGAATGGTTGAAATTTTCGGCAGAATACCAGTAATTTCCATGAGAGCGAATAAGTCGGTTAGATGGATCTCAGTGTTTAACTTCTACTTATTTTATTGACCCCGAAAGTATGAAAAGCAAAATCGACACCGGCAACATTTGAACTCTAAACGTAAAATAAGAAGAAATGCCGTTAATTATTTCTTCCGGCACAGTAACGATCCTGTTAGCTCGCCACCTTTCTAAGTACATTAATCATACTCTATTCTACTCTAGGCACAAGGCCCGAAATTTTGGGCGGACGGGGCCAGTCGATTAGATCGACCCAGTACGCAACTGGTAGTTAATTTATCGACCCCGAAAAGATGAAAAGCAAAATTCGACCTCGGCGGAATTTGAACTCAGAACATAAAGACAGACGAAACACCGCTAGGACTTTCGCCCGGCGTGCTAACGTTTCTTATTTCTTTATTGCCCACAAGGGGCTAAATATAGAGGCGCGTTAATGTTTCTGCTAGCTCACCGCCTTAGTGCATTAATAATACCAAGAGGTTACAGAGTATGGGATTGTTAAACGTTTTGAAATGTAAAAGCCATAGACAGGAAAGTAAACCAGTCGTTATAATCTGTCCAACGAGTAGGTTATCTCTGCTTTGCAGCGGATGAAGTATTGTTTTAAATGATCGCAATGGCCAATGCTAATTAATAATGGGTGGGATACGTTCGGAATTGTATATACTTCTAATGGTTATTATCAACGTAAGAGCTGAGTGATTGCTTGAATCAGAAACTGAAATTATAAAGATTAACGAAATTTAGAAGATTACCGACAGCCTACTTCTAATTCAGTGCATTAATCACCTTAATGCTTCTGATATTAGATTCCAACTTAAGAATAAGGTTTGGAAAATTGCAAAGTAATTGCACTGCGTGGTGTCTATGCTATTTAGGATGAGATAGTAACCATATATTTGTATTAGCTTGACCTCAACGTCCAGTTCAAGAAAATAGCGAGTAGGATTTCCCATATAGATTCTCACTACCATAATACTAACAATGTAAATGTGAGTGTGCTTGCGTGTTTGTGTGTGTTTATTGTTTCTTATGTGTGCGTGTCTATGTATGCATAGATGGATGTATACATACACCCATATATATATGTATATCAATTAACCAATGATTAATGAGCAGGAGCTACGTAATCTTTACTACCTAACAACAGTTTCTGCTATATGAAGCAGTGCACATAGAACTTGATGCTTGTCCGAGCAAGCAGTGGGATGTTTCACAAGATCTCTTCCCTGGCTGCATACATGATATAGCAGATAGAGCTATAATCCAATGAAGATGATTAGGTAACTCCTGTTTCTTTTTCTTGCCATTCTTTAATTGATATTACACTCTGTACTATCCAAAAGTTTTAGTCTAATTCGCAAGGATATTGAGACTGGTTATTATACCTCTGTATCGAAATGAAATCTCTCTCTCTCTCTCTCTCTCTCTCTCTCTATA
>NC_068999.1:15665042-15666634 GCF_001194135.2 Octopus bimaculoides | reverse complement strand
TATATAAAGAGACACAGAGAGAGAAAAAGAGTGCGAGATACATAGATAGATTGATTGATGTTTAAAATTTTAGTTCTAAGCAATATAGTTAGTAAAAAAAATAATAAGCCTAGCCAGGCTCATGGGCCTGGTTTCCCGGTTTCAATGGCGTATGTGTTCCCCAGCTGGACGGGACGCAAGTCCATCGCAGCGTTACTCATGTTTGCCAGCTGAATGGACTGGAGACACGTGAAATGAAGTGTTTTGCTCAAGAACAAAACGCGTCGACCGATCCAGGAATCGAAAACACAATCTTACGATCATGGTGCCGACACCCTATCCACTTGGCCACGCGCCTCCACAAGCAACATGTTTTAATATATGAAATTAAAAAGGTACATACATTTTTAAGAATATTTATCTAGTGGTTACTTTAACGCATTTATTCGCATGCGCTCTGGTGTTAGTTATGATTGTAACTTAGGATTTACTCACTCGTCAGATTTATCCCGAGCACTTAGACAGTGAATGTTTGTAGCGGATAAACTCCGTTACAAATATTCAGAAGAGGTTTCTCTTATGAGATGGCAATTCTCTTTCTACTTTTAATCAGGAAGTGTCTTATGAGCATCTTGTGCATAATGAATGATGATAGCCAGGAAATGCAGTTTATTTTCCAGAATACATCATGTGAAGAGTTTTTCAGTCCTATATGCCTTTTGGCTTACTTTAACTTTTAAAACTTTTAAGTATTACAATTTTAACTTTAACTTTAATCATAATGTTATACCTCTGCAGGCTCAATTCTTTTCTAACAAATAAGGCAACGACAAAAAAGCAGACAAGCAGTCTTAAACAATCTGGTATCGCATTGATGCTAAATAATACTATAGCTTTTGCAATGATGCGATGCTGCTGGAAATTCGAAGAATAAATTAACAATGTTCTTTTTGGTTTTTATAAATAGTTATTCTTCAAAAGATTGAAGTATGTTCTCACTATTGCCATGGCTCATTTTTTCCAATTCATATTTATTTCATTCTTTTTATCCAGTGGTATGATAATACGTTAGTTTTGTTTTCGAAATTAGCAATTCCTAATATTCGATAGAATTTATAGATCGAAATGTTGGAGCGAAACTTTGCATAGTTGAGGAAAATGTTTTACGGCTATTTCTTACAGTTGTTGAAGTTTCGTGTTCAATTCATGACTCAGTCAAATTTGTTGAACGGTGGTTTGCAAGTGATAGATTTCTCCAGCCAGTTCTCACGTAGACATTTATATGCTTAATGGCTTGTTGATGAATAGAAGTGGTCAGCGAAACTTCAGGCCGTTCACGGTTAATGTCGACTACGGATAGTGCAAGTTAAGATTCACTGAAAGCAAAATTATTTATTGTAAGTGTCAAAAGAGATGTCTTGCAGCATTTTCTCGGAGGGATCTTCCGTCCACCGCAGATTTTCAGTTATGCGCTGATTTCTAGTTAACTAAAATATGAAACTGTAATGTAGCGAGACAAATATGTTCAAATGTTCAAATTGTGCCTCTTCCTAATAAATATGATTCGTATATATATATATATACATATATATATATATATATATATATATATA
>NC_068999.1:15662277-15664818 GCF_001194135.2 Octopus bimaculoides | reverse complement strand
ATGTTCAAATTGTGCCTCTTCCTAATAAATATGATTCGTATATATATATATATACATATATATATATACACATACATATACACATACATATATGTATATTATACATATATTTACAACAGTTCTTGTTTCGTGTAATTTCTCTCAAAGTATTTATGTGCGCGCGTTTGTAAGAATGTGGGAGAGGTGAATGCAGAAGCCTAAATAATATTTTTTTAGTTAAATGAATGGATCAGAAAATTTGGTACATTTATAATTTTAGTCTTACTAAATATGAAATGATTTCAGTTTAGACTAGTTAAACTTCTTTTATCTGTACATGATACTTATATGTGAATTTAAGCCTGTATATTAACCATAACAATGAGAAAGACGTGATTCGAAATCAGAAAAGCAATTATAGTATCGTAATAATATCGCCTCAGGGTATGTTGCTCGACGCGCTAACAGTTGTGCCAATCTTTCAACAGTGGTAGTTGAAATATGTAGCGGTTTCTACTGAAAGGAAAATATGATAAACTAATCACATCGCACAAACTTGAGGTCTTGTGGCTCTATTAGAAATTATTATCAACGATAGTACAGTGATGGATAGCAGAGTCAAAGAAAGACACAAAATACTTCACAGTAATAAGTCACTTCCTTTTATCTTGTAAATTCAAATCCCACCGCGGGACGGCTTTGCCTTTGATCGTTACAACAGCAATAAAATACTTACTAGTCAGGTATGATGGTTGATGCAATCGATTATGCCTTCTAGTAACATGTGTGGCATTGGAGTAGTATTAGAGATCTATATTATCGACAAGTATAATCGAAATGCCAGCTCGATCCAGGTGGGATTTAAAATCAGAACGCACAACCAGTTAACAATTGCTGCAAGGCATTAATTTCAATCTTCTATTTCGGTCTAACAGCATTCTTTAAAGTTCGCATGTTACCAAAGTTTATTTTCGTCAGCTAATATCCTCAGAGATGCTGATAAGAGAAGTATAACGAGCGAAGCTATCGTAGGAATCCATTAATACATCGAAAATACGTAGACATATATGCAGTTTTAAAATAATTTATTAATCCACATGGTGCACCGAAGAGCTTGCAAATGTTATGGGCGTTGCTCCTTCTTTTGACACACTTATAAAAAATATTTGAATATGTTGCACTATACTGATATGTTAAGTAAATATTAACGCATTTCTTCAAGTAAATATTAATTTTTTGCATCAATTTCTATATCATGTCTTATAGATTGCGATATTGAATTCCCTATGTATGTGTACATACATACATACGTACATACATACATTATATTATATTTTATTATATTACATTATATTATATTATATTATATGATATCATATATTATTTCTTCGTATCCATACGGTCATGGTTATATAGTAAACACAAACATGTGTATACACGTTTGTGTGCCTACTTTGTAAGAATAAGTTCGCTTCTGATTTATGAGCGAAGATTATATGTGTATGTGTGTATGTGTGTGTGTGTGTGTGTGTGTGTGTGCGTATTTATCTGTGTGCCATATGTCTCTCCATATATGTATGTACAAATGTAAGCGTACATGAATATAGGAATATACGTGTGCATGAATGTATATAACAGCTGTATGTGAGAGTTTGAATATGTATGCTTAGGGGAATTAAATTTAATTTATGTTGAGTGCTTCCATGTTCACAGATAAATATCAACCCAGAAAATAAAAATTAATACCTTATACTACCTAATTCCATTCAAATTACTTGAAATAGTTCAAAGTGCACTGTGTATTTCTAGATAAGATTTGCTTTATGACTTTGTATGGCCTTAAGTCAGAGACAGAATTAAATCGCACAGGATTTCCATCCACTTACAGATATGTGATACAACATTTCATATAACTCTTCATTCTGAGTGTTTAGTTGATGTAGTTAATGCATTGTCCTCCACGTCATATGTAATTTAATAATGGCAGGATATATCATAGCCGAGGCTCGAATTACTAAACATATGAGCAAGCAGTGACACACGTACTCATACGTACTCACAAGCACACATGCAAAAATATACAAACGTACCATAAATTCGCATACACAAAAGGAAAAAATGATTCAGTTCGATATTAGATTTAGAGTTTTCATTTACCTCCCGGATGTTTACCTAGCACAATCAGTTAATATTGATATATATTTCGTCACAAGTGTGATGAACATGAATGTGATAAATATGAATGAGCATATATAGTCGAGCATTTTAAGATGAGATTATATTATTAGTTTCTGCCTGAAAGGGACGAAAAATTCAAAATCTTTATAAAACAATTTCTCCTTATTTACCTTATTTTTGTTTTACATTTTCTCTGCGAAACATGTTCATTCAATATGCATTTACTAGCACCCAACCACAGATGTGCGCAAATATATTGGCATTTAAATATATATATATATAAACATACACGCACACGTCAGATTATATGTATATATGTATACACTGTAGATTTACGCATAAGAATATATATATATGCATATGTATATATATATATATATATAT
>NC_068999.1:15657177-15661182 GCF_001194135.2 Octopus bimaculoides | reverse complement strand
TGTAACTATATGTATATTTATATATATATATATATATACACACATATATATACATATATGCATATATTTATAAATTCTTGTACGATTCGTTTAAATCAAGTTATTTTAAGATTACCCAAGCGATGTTCCACAGCCGTTTGTCCGTGTTTATACCATATACAAACATGCCCGTATATATTCATGCAAAAATGGATATATTCATATACTTATTTATATATGTACATGTACACATCATTTAACGCATACATATGAATATAGATGTATATGAATTTATATGGCCATGCTCACCAGCATGCAGTTTCACGATCCAGTGTTATTCCAGATCCAAAGATATCGGAAGGCTCCAGATATAACGTTTATGTATAGAAAGTTTGAGGTTACCTACAGCTGTTTCCGACTAGTTTTTTTTAATTAAGAATTTGATTACATCATGAAGAAAGGAATGCAATTAAAAATTAGTTTCGAAGCAAAAATTGCAAGATATCGAATGCTGATTGATCCTATTATTTCGTCAACCGTTGAAGGATGCGAAAACATATCGATATTTGCTCCGATTTCATATGTCTAAGGATGATAAACAATCAACAGACATTGCCATCTATTTAAATAATTATTTCTTGATTGTCTTATGACCCATAATCGACATTCTACATCTTTGTTCTTTTTTTTTCCGCTGAAACAAATTTGAAAATTTCATTCACCAGAAGAAAACTCTTTTTCATGTTTTCATCAATAAAAAAGCGTTTGAAACGGCTGTAGTTAATCTTGACCTATTTGTGTTCTTTCTTGATAATAAAACCAAAGCAATGGTATATTTAAAACAGTAACTAGTCTACGCATTATTTAAGTTATCAATCTTATGGAAAACCTGTCACTGATCTGGAAGTATATCAAGCACTGATCTGCCGTTTGGTATTATACTGGAGAAAATATCTTCTAGCCCCCACTCTTTCTTAGAATATATATTACATCTGTGCGTTCGTCATTGATATATTTAAATTCTATAATAGAATGTGCTTAACTATATATATATTTCTATCTTTCTAACATTAATATTTATATACTGACGTCCATAATTACATTTGAGACGAAAATTCCGAATCTTATGTATAGTATGTTTGGTTACTGTCATCTCGTGATATCAATAATTCGTATATTAATAGCTGTCGGCCTATATGCGCTGGCACACACACAATTCGATCAACTATATTGCAATTGGATATTTCTTTTACACGTACTACGCTTGATGTATTTTAGACATATTTTGTCACAGCAAATCTTCATAAATATATAATCTTCATAAATTTAAATGTTGTTTAGCATTTATGCTTCAGCAAATTCTATTTGTTGACAAAATATGCATTAGACTTCCACTTAATATTTGTAAAAATATTTTACCGTTAAAAGAAAAAAAGAATCTATTTACTATGTTTCAAGTGCATCATGGGAAATAATAAAAGGATTCAATCCTATTTTACTATCAATAAACCAAAGTTACTGCCTTGAAATTAATGCAGAATTTTGTTATCCATCCATGAAAATTTTAAACGTCAGAACTTTATTTCTTATATTATTGCGATAAAACTAAACAAATTTCCGAAAGACACTATTATTAATAAAAGTTATAACTTTTTACCAAGAAATATATTTCACGAACATGATATAAGCTATACGTTGCATTCTGTAAGAATTGTTTTGTATCTTTCCATCATTAACATGTTGGATATATAAATGGTTAAATAGAATCACAGTATTATATCTCGTTTCTCATGAAAGTGTACGTTAGTCCTCCGCAACTGAAATTCATCACACTGTTAACATAATTAGGCAGCGTTTACTCTTGCTTGTTGGGAGCTATTATATAAGTCAGTGGTAAGTAAGGAGTTTGGCTGAAGGCGTTTATTTCACTGATTCTCAAGTTGTTCATATATTTAAGAACAATTTCTTAATTTACAGCTATTTATCTTAAATGGAGGTTAGACAGAGAAAATTGGTAAACATTTTTTAACCAAAAATCTGGAAGAAGTGAAACATGAACCAAAAAGATAATGCATATAAATATAATTCATGGCTATACACCCTCGAGAACAATGATCTTTGTAACTAAATCAGTCGATATCATGAGAATTATGCATATTCACTATAAATATACATCTTTATAAACCAGTGGTGTTTTACCCTCTTCTTGGTTTCTCGGAGTCGATATACGCAAGTTCTGTAGTGACAATCGCTCCTTCGCTGATAATGTATGTTTATTTATATTTATCTCTTGAAATATTTTTCTAACATAGGGAGTAAATTTGATCAGCATGAACAAATATTTTTAAATATAATTTTTGATGATAAATAATGAAGCTTGCTCATACTTAAATGCATTATAATAATATTAAATCACTTAAAATGCAAAGTAAATATATAAAAAAAATATTACTGCCTTAAAAGATGTTCTCTTGTTGAAAATGTAATCCTCAATTCAAAAAAGAAACGGGGAAATATGCATCGTACTGGCGCAAGCAATATCAAAAGTAGGACATGGGGGAAGGAAAATACAAAGAAAAAGCGATGGCTGGGATAACAAAATTTATATAATATCCATGCAAATATCAGACACTCTTGATGCTAAAATCTTTGACAACGCATAGAAGTGAAAGCTTCTGAGAGCACTTAAAAAATGCGCTCGCTTTACTCAGGCGTTGAATATTGCATGCCAATAAAAGAGCAAAATATTTTGTACACGCATTTAAAAGAATGGATGTGAGGAAGCCACTCACACCGATGAACATCCCAACATGAAGACACGTATCATAGAGAATCAGCAAAAGAGATTTGATGGATAAGTAGGGATAAAATGGTTGCGAGGAAGAACCTATATGACCAAAATACTAAGAGTAGTAACTTGGGTTAAAGCAGTATAGTACATCACCGGTGCTGTATTTTACCAACAGCGGAAAGATGAAAGCCAAATATGATATCGATAAGATTTTAACTGCGAATATAAAAAGAGACGTAACAAATATCGCAAAAAGTTTTCTCCTTCTGACACACTAGCGATTTCGTTAACCCAATACCCTCGGAATGAATATTAATTCCATATACATGCATAAGGCATTCAATTTAAGGGATGGCTTCAGGCGATAATATAGAAAAAAAACCAGTGTTTGAATGATAGATACTTTTCTCGACACAGGAATGTTGATGAAAGTCCAAATTGAAATGCAGTCAACATCAAGCTTATTTTCAGTCATCCATGTTTGACAAAATTAAGATGATATTCGAGTACTAATCCGACAAAACCAATCGTATCAAATTTTTCTCCGAGTAACAAAGATAAACACAGTAATTTATATGATTACTGCAATCAGAAGTCAGAGGAATTTTGTCACAAAAAGCTTGATATTGGATTTATAGTACTAGTATTATTAAGTTCTTTTGATATACAATATGGATATAATGTTGAAGTTTAGCAGATAAAGATACTGAAATTATAGGTTTTCATGTAAAACGCATTCAATTATTTTTTCATAAAAAATAAGCACAAAATAATTCATAGGGGATTACAGAGAAATATTTCTTGTCTGATGAGGGTCAAGTATTATTGAAACTGATAATTTATACACTTAATGGAGTATTTAAATTTAACGCTCAATTGTGGAAGATGAAAATGATTATTTCCATCAGTGCCAATATTCCTTATGAAAAGGATTTATCATTAGTTTAGTGTCTAGGGTTTGCATAGATAGAAACTACATATAATGACAGAAGAAACTTGGCTTTTCATAAGTATTTTAATCTTATGCACTGCAGATACAAAGAACACGATTTATATGTACTCACACACGCACACCCACACACGCACACACACACATATGGATATATACAATGAGAGAGAGAGATAGAGAGAGAGACAGAGAGAGAGAGGGAGAAATTATTTCATATATATATACATATATATATATATATGTATATATATATGTTTGAACTGAATTTTCATTCACACGCTCACCT
>NC_068999.1:15655414-15656816 GCF_001194135.2 Octopus bimaculoides | reverse complement strand
ATACATATCGTTGTATTTCGGGATGATACATTTTTTGCCCTTTTGCCAAATGAACACACGCACTATATATTCATTCTTAACTCCTTTATTACTGTTCTCATTCTAACTCATGTATATTGTCCGGAAATCTTTCGTCACACATCTGTAATCTCTTCAGCGACACTTTCCGTATTCGTGTCTATTCTTGTTCCACTTATTTCATATGAATGAAATAAGTGGAGCAAGAGCACACATGGAGGCGGAAAGTGTCACTAAAGAGGTTACAGATGTGTGACGAAAGATTTCCGGACAATGAACATGAGTAAGAATAAGAGCTGTTCCAAAAAAGTGAAGAACGAATATATAGTGCGTGTGTTTATTTGACAAAACAAAGATCAATTGATTGTCAACAGGTAAATATATAAGTAAATTAAATTCCAACACGCTTTAGATTTTACGTTGTATTTTTGTATTTCTCATAATTTTACAGTTTTACTATATGAGATATCATGATATAAGATGTATCATAACATGTGAGTTAGCATGAAATGTAATTTTTGAAGAAATGTAAAACTGAAAATTATCAAAACAAACAGAAAACCATGGTTAAATTTCATTTACTTGTGTGTGCGTGAGTGTGTGTGTGTTTGTGTGTGTGTGTGTGTGTGTGTGTGTGTGTGTGTACGTGTGTCTATGCCTGTAGAGATAGAACGATAGATAGACATACAGATAAATAGAAGAGTATGTAACTGTGTAGGTAAGTAGGTATATCTATCTACTATAGATAGATAGATAGATAGATAGATAGATATATAGATAGATAGATAGATAGATAAATAGATAGATAGATAGATAGATGGGCAGCGTTATAGGTAGATAGAGAAATATACAGATATTTATATATGCGTATATACGCTTGTCTGTATACGAGTGTGCACGAGTGTGTGTGTGTAGCCGTTTGGGTGCATGTCTGTATGTGCCTGAACGAGACGGTATGTATTTTTGAGGACATGTGACTTTGTGAGAATATGTTTCTGTATACATTTTCTAAGAAAGATAATTGCAGCCATTACTACAATACATATTTTACTGTAATATATATTAGTTTTCAGTAATGGACTTTACCTACGTTTACCATTGAGTTCTCGCACGATAGACTCTTAAGAGGTTTATGAAGTCAGTCAAAGTAAAACACATTCATACACGCACATTCATATATATTCAGCACATGCCCACATGAACACATACGCATACAGACATTGACATGTACACATAAATATATATATATATATACATATATACATGATACACATGTAATATATATATATATATACAAATGTGTATAGATATGATATATAACGTATATATAAATATATATATATATACACATGTTATATATATATATATATATATATATATATAT
>NC_068999.1:15652249-15653315 GCF_001194135.2 Octopus bimaculoides | reverse complement strand
TATGTATGTGTATGTATATTCGCATATATATTCAGGAAGTTTTGTTTGCTGAAAGCAAATTAGTAGCATAGATGTAGTGCATACAATTCTTTCGTGTTATACCGTTATAAAACAACGGTTTCATTATTATTATTATTATTATTATTATTATTATTATTATTATTGCTATTATTATTATTATTACTATTGTTATTCTTATACTTTTGCCATCATTTTACGATTGATTTCTTCTGCGTCTTCCTGTTTCTTGGTATGGATTTAATTTTCATGTTATCTATAATATCAGTCGTAATTTATTGATGAATTTTCCCTGTGATTGATTTCACAGATGAGACATTTTGATCATCATGCAAATTTGCTTGCTTTCTCTCATTGCACATATATATAGAAATGACATTCATAATCTGAGTAGATCGCTATCTACACTAAAAATCTTTTACGTGTGTTAAGGACGATAGGACTCAGTATCGAATTCATAAATGTCTTTCCTGTTGTTTGACTTCAATTCAAATGAGCTTTTCTTAATGAGAAGTTTAACAATATACAATTGAAAATGCAACGTAACACCGTTTTTAAATAGACATGTGAAATCGCATGCATAAAAGAATGATGTAGACACATACACATAAATACAGATGCACACGCCATACAGTCTGATACACATACATACATATAGATAGATATATAGATAGATAGATAGATAGATAGATAGATAGATAGATAGATAGATAGATAGATAGATAGATAGATAGACAGATAGATGGATAAACTGAGTGTCTGACTGATTCATTGACAGGAAGATATATAATATATACGCAGATTACATACACAGATTACAAATATATATAATGGAATTCTTAATAGGATATTATTTGCGTCAATATATTTGAATGTCTATGTTGCCTGGCACTGAATGAATATAAAAAAGTAATATCTCGGGCTAATAGATAAAATCAGAAATGGAGGTTAAACGTGTGTGCGTGCGGGTGAGTGTGTCTATGAAAATACACATACACACCGATACACACACACACGTATATATATATATATATATATATATATATAT
>NC_068999.1:15650839-15652144 GCF_001194135.2 Octopus bimaculoides | reverse complement strand
CATATACATCAACATGCCACTCTCACACACACACAAGCATATACACACACACACACACATATATATATATATATATATATATATATGTGCCGGGATTCTTTCAGTTTCCGTCTGTCAAATCCACTCACAGGCTTTTGTCGGCCCGAAGCCATAGTAGAAGTCGCTTGCCTAAGGTGCCACTGCGTAGCACTGAACTCGGAACCATATGGTTGGGAAGCAAGCTTAGCACACAGTCACTCCTGCGTCTCTCTCTCTCTATATATATGTATATGCCTACTTGTATATAGATAGATATATATGTATAAACACACATAAACGATATATGTGTGTGTGTGTGTTTATATGTATGTATATATATATATGTATATATATATATATATATATATATATATATATATATATATATATATAAATAAAGAAGAAGTTAGAGGACATGTGGAAATTTAGAGAGGGTGGTGATGGGGTGGTAATGTGTGTGCAAGTATAGAGACGGGCATCGAGTGTGTGAGCAATTAATGTTTGTAGGCGTAATCATATTGAATGTAAGAAGAAGGCACGGAAGAGAGGACACGAGTGTAAAATAAAAGAGAAATTAATAGGGACATGGTTTTCAAGAGAAAAATGCAGCTATCCATAAGTGGCTTAAATAAGTAGCATAATTAATAATAGTGGGGTTAGAGCGAAGAAACAAAATGGAAAACATTTTGCGTTAACATATAAGAATAAAAAGAAATGTGTGTGTGCGTGTGTGTGTGTGTGCACGTGCGCGTACGTGTGCCTCTTTGTGCTTGTGTATATAGATACACGCACACAAACAAACACACGTATATATACATGCACACTCACACCTATATATATATATATGTATATATATATATATGTATATATACACGGCTTATCCTATGTATTTGCTATAGATTAAATTCAAACTTCACGCTTCAACAAATTCCTGTGTGACCAGCGTAAGTTGTAGAGTCATTACGGTGTCTGTATTTCGTAATAATGAACAACGAATAGTTTTCAAAATATTCTATAGAGTATGAATATGTAAATTACTGATATAGGTATATTGTTCGTGATAAGGGGTTTATTTGCAGAAATAGAAGTATCAATATACAGCTATGTTGGTTGGCTTATTGAGTAACATTCTGAAGACTTTTTGATTGCATTATATTACTTCGCAGCACCGACCGCATATTCAACCTTTTCTAAAAAAGGAGATATAAAGTCGTTCAATGTATGCGCAATTAAAACAAAAACATCATATTCCTCTAAGGATATAAAGAAGCAAGCTAATACACACAC
>NC_068999.1:15649907-15650829 GCF_001194135.2 Octopus bimaculoides | reverse complement strand
ACACACACACACACACACACACACACACACACACACACATACACACGTGCTTACACACCAACACGAAGTCACACTCACTTTCACACACATTCTATTTCTCTTTCATTTTTCTCTGTTTAACTCTCTCAGCCTTATTCCCAGATATTGATCGAAAGTTTAATAGTAAATATAGCAGAATTGAGAAAACTTAGACATGTAATAAAATAGTTTAATCCAGTCCAAGCGTGTGTAAATTGCTTTTGCTTTATTTCTAATCAATATTTCCAATACTACATTAATCACCACAAGGCAAGGTTTATTTTGAGATAATTTATACATAATTGCTTTTGTTAATTTAGTTTTATTTTCACATATCTCCCCTCATAAAATAAAACAGCCACATATGTCAATAACTATAATACGTACCAAATATATGTGTGTGTGCGTGTTCGTGATTATGTATGTATAGATAATGTCTGGCATTTATCAACGGTCAGTGTTAAGCGTATCAAATGAACCCACGAAGGAAAGTAACAAATCATTTCAAAATAGTTCTACTCATCAGTGTCATGTTGCAAATATACTGGAGGAAATAAATGATTTAGTTGTTACTCATACACATAATATGTGAAATGGGGAATCAAGGAAGCACATGCGTGTTCTCTACCTAAAAGCTCTTGACAGTCACATTTGTTTTCATTAGACAGGAAGATTAAAATGTATAATGCAAGACATCAACCTACGTATGTCAAAATTAAGGGTTGGTTACGATCGTTTGAATAAACTAGATAGGATTTGTAAAACTGTAAATTTGCCAATGTGCGCTGGAAAGGATTGGGGTGCATGCTTAAATGAATGTATGAATTTCATGGTGCAATTGCTCAGAAACACTAAAGTATGTAAGCATGTAAACACACACACACACACAAACACACACACACAC
>NC_068999.1:15638358-15645434 GCF_001194135.2 Octopus bimaculoides | reverse complement strand
ACATATATGTATATATATACATATATGTATATATATACATATATGTATATATATACATATATGTATATATATACATATATGTATATATATACATATATGTATATATATATATATATTTGTATATATATATATATATATATGGAATGTTAATACCAATTCATACGTGTATGCGCCTATGGATCATGCTGGAACTGTCTGTAGTATCGGCGAATGTAATTGAAACATTCAAGTGGCTGGAAGACAGAAACAATAAAATATGGGAATGATTTGCTATAAGCTCTAATATCATACAGATAGGGTTATCTCTATCCTTTAACACCAGCACAATTGGGACAAAAATTAGATGTCTGTTCCCCTCACCACTTTAGAAATTAAGTTAATTCTTTGCCTTATCTGAATCAAGTAGGTATATTTGTTGATACTATAAAACTGACAGAAATTCATAATATATCTTGAAAATTACTTACGTTTGTTTTGCATGTCCTGGATTTTTTACGATGCAGTTTTTTATATTTCTGGTATTAATCTTAATAAAATTGTATATAATATATATTCATATATCTTTTAATTGTTTTTTTTTTCCATATATCTTCCGGCATCCATTATACGAATAATAAGGGTTTATAACGAGTACTTAAGACAGAAAGCTATAATAGCTTATAGTGACATAAAATAATTGTATTTTCGATTTGTGAAATTACGAATACGAAAGGCGTGAGAGTGATTTCGAACTCAAAACCTACCTAGTGGTAGATAGTCATAGGTAAGATCTGAAACCAGAAAACGAGAATCCAAAACAAATAATCTGAGATTTTAATCGAACATAATATTTCTTCTATTCCGCTGCTTTTCATTATGAAATTAATGATTCTAAATTTTAGCACAAAGCCAGCAATTTCGGGGGAAAGTTTAAGCCGATTATATCGACTCCAATATCTAACTGGTACTTATTTTATCGATAAGAAATTATGCAAGTCAAGGTCGACCTTTACAGCATTTGAACTCAGAACGTCGGATGAAGTACTGCTAAGTGTTTTGGCCAGCCTGCTTACGATTGTATCACCTCGCCACCTTCCGTGATTAAAATAATAACAACCCTTTTTATCATAGACACTATGCCTCAAATTAAGAAACTGCAGAGTACATTACGTCTATTACTTGATTATTTCATTTATTGACACTGGAAGGGCGAAATTCTAAGCAAAGCCCCACAAATTTGCCCTAGTAACGTTTATACCCGCGTTGAAATGTCACGTGGCATTTACGTCCATGTTTTAGTGATTCTACTAATCAACACTGTATTTATATGCTATAAACAAAAAGAAGATTACACTTGGGAGGGAATGAACAAAACTTTATTGGAAGACGAGAGATTAAACCACAGTTTATAGAGAAAACTAGCTAAAAATTTGGTTAACCCTCATAGACAATTTTATAAAAATCTTATAAAAGTTATAAGAATATTTCATTAATAATATGGAAACATAGATCGGGTTTTAACAATCATTGACACAGATACACTTCACTGTTATCACACGCTCTACTACGGCATCGAAAATCTGTAGCTATAAAGGGTTCTGTGAGCAGATCAAGTTTCGTGTTGACTGTTATTCAAATAAAGTAGGTCGTATACCTGGTAACTTATTCTGACATGTAACATCTCTGTGATAAACTTTGCATATGATGATTCCCATTTATTCACAGATTTGAAGCAACCTTCGTTATTTTTTTTTTATTCTTTTAACTCAATTTTTCAGTAATACGCTTAGTTCATCGTTTAATTTTCCATTTTCTACGAGAAGCAATGTTCCAGACGAGCCAGTTTACTTGGGCTACAACTTTGGTTTCCAGTTCATATTTTTTTTAATTCTGGAGGACCTTTTCCCCGCTTCTTATTGCCTTTCTTTTCCAGCTGTTTACCCTTCTTGTACTCTTCCATATTTTGCTGTTTATCATAAGGCAATGGAATTAATACTTGTAAGCATGGAGATCTTTGCTGGTTTTCTGTCTTCTCTATCGGTTCCTTTCTGCCTCTAACCTCGCCGCTCTCTCTCTCTCTATCTCATTGCTTTTGGGTCTCCTCGGAATATAGGATTTTGCAGACTTTTGTCGCTTCAAATTTAGCAACTAAGCTTTCTCGTACAGATTTACTCACCCTTGTCACTCCTCTCAATCATTCCACTTTTCTAAATACTTGAATGCGTAACACTTCTCCGTATTGTTTATATTATGAAAGCAATGGTGAGATCGTGTCACAATCACCCCTCCCCCAGGCTGTTATATGTTTTTATTTCTCAGCCCCCTTTTACTAGGTTACAGTATTTTGAATGAGCACCGCTAGCTTAGATATCTGCTATGGATTTCATAAAAAAATTGTTTTGCGTATACTGAAAAAATTTCGTCACTTAACATGAGAAAAATGTAAATTAGTCCACTTCGCTTTTCTTGCTCCTGAAGTAATTTTTTGTACCAAAATGAGGTCTTTATGAAAGAACATTTTCACTATTCGATGTTCATTTGTGTCCTCTCCCTTATTCAGTGACCGAATGTTCAAGGTAGTTCTGACAAAACTGACAAAACCGGAAGCAGTACCTCCATCGCACAGTGACTGCTATGTTTGTGTATAGGCTTCTATATTTTTGTTAGTAAAAAAGGCGGCGAACTGGCAGAATCTTTAGCACGCCGGGCAAAATGCTTAGCAGTATTTCGTCAGTCTGTGTTTTGAGTTCAAATTCTGCCTAGATCGACTTTACATTTTACCCATTCGGGTTAATAAGTACCAACCAGTCGAACAGTGGGGGCGAGATAATCGATTTATCCACTACCTTGAAATTCCTATCCTTGTGCGAATATTTGAAAACCAAATTTTTGCTGTTAAAGTTTAGCAAACATTCATAACCACTTCAAGTATTCTTTTTCTTAAAGTATGTTTTCTAGGGTTTAAAAAGAGTATGTATGGCGGCAAAGCAAGCTAGTTGTGTTTTCCTTTTAGTTTCTTTTACTTTGCAATCGTTGAAAAATATATTTAGTTTTTGTTGTTTTTACAATTTACTGGGGGAAGTATACACGATATTCAGTTCACTCAACGCCGTTATGAATCAAGGACAAATGTTCAAATAGAATTTGTAATAAAAGTTTTTTTTTTTTTAAGTCATTTAATAAAATTGATTGCTTTGTAAAATAGTTATGCATGTGAAAATATTAAAACATTAATTCAATGTATCATAAAATATTAATCCAAACATGCAAAAATATTAAAAAAACTTAAACATTCAATACTGTCGACGCTGAACCAAAAGGAAGTAAAAATCTTCAATGTAATTTCATTTTAATAGAAAAATGTTTTGAGATTTCAATGAATAACATCACACTACTTTTTAACACAGATATTAAGAACATAAAATTATCAAACTTTTTTGGAAATTCTTAAAAAAAAAATATGGCTTACTACGAAAGCCGAAATAGCACGGTTCCACCTGATGAAGAATCCATAAGAAAAAGATAAATGTATAATAAAGTGAAAAACTAATGATTTTTTACACATTTAGAAAGGCTAGAAATTGTGTTGTGTGAGTATACCAACTCCAGTAGCTGACAGATACAGCATTTCCTCCATCTTGGAAGAATGAAAAAAATAAAACTTAGTCTGAGGTATTTAATAGTGACACTCCTGTACATTGTGTGTGCTAATACTCTCCACCAAATTTCAGGTTCTGAACCTATGTAAGAAAAATATTTTCTCTTTTGTTTACCAAAGTGTAATTAATAAAATGATACCAATAATTATAATCATTATTGAGAACATAAATGCAAGACAATCTTTTTCTAGGGAGTGCATAACGCCAATCTTATGCATATACTCAGAAGCTGAGTGGTTATGTAGAGTAAATGTCAGCTTCGTAAGATTTCGAACTCAAAAACAAACAGATGTAACTTTATCCCGCCAATATTTTCATCAGCACTCTATAGAATCGGCGATCCCCAAATCTCATACTACTAATATTAATAAAAATGATGATATTAATAATATTTATAGAAAACATTGATGCAGTTGTTGTTGTTGATGCTATTTTCAAATCCATTTGTGGAATCTCGTGATATCATATAATTTCAAAATTATTTATGATTTAATGAAAAAAAGAGTAATAGTAATAAATACTAACTAAAAACTGTAAAGTAATACAATAACAACGATAATAAGATAATAAATACAGCAAAATGTCAACCAGCCCCAACACCTCCAAAAATAAATTAAAAAAACTTTAATGCATAAAATCCTGAATATTTCATCAAAGCGTGAACAAATCTATCGTATCTGCTTATTGAGAAATGAATAGTATCTGCTTAAACATGTGATCACTGTTCTGTCTTGCAATGCAGTTGATAGCAGGCAGAAATCATGCATGCCTCGAGCTATTTGTTTTGAATTCAATACAAGTGACAATTAGATTCAAAATGTTAATAAAAAAATAATGTATCCAAAAATGAAACTGAAATGAGATATTCACTAAATTTCATAAGATGTAGTAGTGGTTGAGGTAATAGTGGTGATAATAATAATAATAATAATAATAATAATAATAATAATAATAATAATAATAATGATGATGATGATGAAAACGAAGAACTAAGACTAACAATTTAAGTGTAAAACTAATAGTAGTAATAATTGCAATATTGTTAAACATGGCCTGAAGGAAATGAATAAAATGCGTGAATAACATAATCGTATGTATAGCAACGTGCTAAAGAGAAATTGAATCAAAGGAACACGGTTGTGAGGCTGGAAGCTAGATTGCTAGAAATTTGCCTGAGCGCACATTGGTGCCAAATTCGAGTTCTATGATTCATTTCTCATCTAATGTGCCATGTAGTCGTTGTTATTTGAATAGTTAGGATATTAATTATAGATCTAGACCGTTATAAACATTTAAACAAGAACAAAATAAGAGAAGAAAGAATTATGCTTAACCTAGCCTTTGCAGGAATTCTATTTAGTTTTGTGAGGTTCTCTCATATTCGAAAAATAGAAATAAAATAACACTAAAAAATAAACTCTAACCGTACAATCCAAGGGAAAAAAATATATATAAATTAAACAGTTGCTCTAATATACAACCAAAGTTTTATTGACAGAAGATTCAATTTTCAAGATGGGAAAACCGAACATTAGTTTATTTGAAAATCTTAAAATGGTGACTATAACATATGATGAATTAAATTTATGTTGTATAGTAAACAAAATGCGAGTTCTTCCATAAAAAAGTTGATTTATATAAACGTAAATGCTATCTACATTAGGGAAAAGAAAATTACGTTTTACTACACTTTGTGGTGCCTTGATATAAACTTCCCCATGAAAATGCAATTTATAATATAATGGAACAGGAACGTGGTTCCATGAAATTCCAGGTTCAATTGTACTGCAAATTGCCAAGGTAAAGTGTTTTCTACTCTAGTTATGGGTTCACTAATGGCATCTTAATGAAACGTGGTTGCCTGAAACTAGTACTGAACGACGGCGTGGGACAATAATCTTTATAAGAAATATACAAATGAAATAACATTTGCAGCTATTTTTCCTCTATGCGTTAAAAGAATGCTGACTACAAAATCTATCTTCTAGTTTCTATAGTAATAAATCTTTAAATTGAGAATGGAATCAAAGACAGTTTATTATGCACACAACATCTATAATACTGATTTCAAATTTTGTCTCAAAACCAGTAATATAAGGGAGGGGATAAATCGACTACATGGACACTACTTTTCAACAGTACTGATTTTATCAATTCCGAAAGGATGAATGGTAAAGTCAGCATCGGCACAATTTGAGCTCAGAACGTTAACACATTTGTAATTTTCTTAATTTTCTTAATTGACTTTATAAACTGCGGATCAAAATCGATAATCTACTCTATACAGTTAGATCTATTATACATAAAATATTCATTTCTACTCTAGACGCAAGGCCCGAAATTTCTGGGAAGGTGGGGGCAGTCGATTAGATCGACACCAGTACGCAACTGGTACATAATTTATCGACCCCGAAAGAATGAAAAGCAAAGTCGAACTTTCAACTCAGAACGTGAAAACAGACGAAATACCGCTAAGTATTTCGGCCCGCGTGCTAACGTTTCTTATTTTTTTATTGCTCACAAGGGGTTAAACATAGAGGGGATATACAAAGACAGATAAAGGAATTAAGTCGATTAGATCGACCCCAGTGCGTAACTGGTACTTAATTTATCGAACCCGAATGGATCAAAGGCAAAGTCGACATCGGAGGAATTTCAACTCAGAACCTGAAGACAGACGAAATATCGCGAAGTATTTCGCCCAGCGTGCTAACGTTTCTGCCAGCTCACCGCCTTATTATACATAACATATCATTCTAATACAGTACATTGGGTAACGTTTTAACTATGGAACACATTCGAAGACTTAATGTATTACACTGGAAACAGGATGATAAAAATCTTAATATGACTTACGTAAATTACTTGAATATAGTATAATGCATTAAAATATGTTAAAGCTTTCACAACGCAGTCATATCATTGGAGAATAATACTGTAGATTACTTCAGTTTTGTTCCATATTTATGGTTGCTTAACCCTTCACTTAAGGATAAAAGATAAATAATTCTCAATGTACAGAACATCCTACTGTATGATAAAGAATATATTGGTTTCAAAATTTTGAAATAAGGTAGGGGCAGGGCATAAAGTCGATTATACTAACCCATTGCTCAACGGGCAATTATTTTATAAACCCGAAAAAATGAAAGACAAGGTCGGCATTGGCGGAATTTAAACTCAGAACGTAACGTCAGGCGAAACTATATTAAGCATTGTGTCCGATATGATAATGATTCTACCAGCTCACCTCGGCATTGAAGACTTGCTATGCCATATATACACCATTTCTAGACACTTCAGAAACGATACAATTTGAAGATATATTATGCATTTCATCCTTCTCTATATACAGTCAGCGACGCATAGTTTATATATGTATATCTATCTCTCTCTCTCTCTCTCTCTCTATATATATATATATATATATATATATAT
>NC_068999.1:15636516-15637375 GCF_001194135.2 Octopus bimaculoides | reverse complement strand
ATATTTAAAGCTTTTGTAAACAATCTTGTTATTAGAAATTTAATTCCAGTATTCACTGACGAAGCGTGTGTTTAATACTTTGAGAAGCGATTATATACAGTCATGAGAAATCGGTATTGCTGCTTATATTCCAATAGAAATCGTAAAATGCTAAGTAGAAGTTAAGAATACTCCGATGCAATCTCATTTCATCTAACTTCATATATTAATTCCAAAAGTCAAAGAAGATATTAAATTCGAAATAACATATTAACATAATCAAAAGCTATTACGAGTACATTCGGATTTTTTTTATTTTTGCTACAATTCACTTCCACAGTAGCTTTATTAGTTGCTCGACCAGTTACAAAAATCAGTCAAATTTCCTGATATTGGGAAAGGAAAGCAGACATTGTATAATTCCTGTTTAGATATTAACTTAGAAAGTATACAGTCTTATGACTTGAATTATTTGAATAGGTCAGCACCACTGGACTGTCCAAGGTTTAAACAGCAAGAACAACGTAGTAATGGTTTCAAATTTTGGTATTTTCGTATAAGACCGGCAATGGCAGGGAAGGGTGTAAGTCAATTCCATCGACACCAGTGCTCAACTGCTACTTATTTTTCAACCCCGGAAGGATAAATGGCAAAAATCGACATCAGCAGAATTTGAACTCAGAACGTAAGGAAGGATCAAATGCCGCTAAGCTTTTTGCCCAGCGTGCTAATGATTCTGCCAGCTCGCCGCCCTACAAAGACGTAATAATAGCAATGCGGTCAATAAGCTGCGTTTGAGTCTTGTGCTCTGGAAAATCAAGTCATTTGTCTCTCTCTCTCTCTCTCTCTCACACACACACACACACACACACACACACAC
>NC_068999.1:15635109-15636065 GCF_001194135.2 Octopus bimaculoides | reverse complement strand
TATATATTATGCAAAGTGTGTATAGAAAAAACAGAAAACAATGGATAATAGATTATGATTGACTAACTCTAACTCAGAAAAAACAGAAAACAATGGATAATAGATTATGATTGACTAACTCTAACTCAAAATATGACAGACGAAATGACTGAATGCTTATTTGAGACATGATTTTGTGGGTTTCCAAGATCAAAGCCGATACTGGACTAAAGCACAACAAGAGTAACTACGAAACAAAAAATGACAAGAGCAAACACACCGATAGTTAAAGATGTTACGTTCACAATTATGAAAACCTTAAGTGCGATATGATTGCATAACAGTTTCATAAATTGCATTCTATCATTACACCGGGTTGATATAAATATTATTAATGTAATTTAGGAGCTGGAAGTTGTGTAGATATATTGGATACGTAAATATATACAACAAGCTCAGTCATAGAGAATGCAATGATGACACTATGAGAGAAGTAAGATTATATTTCAGTTAAAATCATTATCATATGAGAGTAAGTAGTTACATTGATTGAAAACCTGGAAATATCATCCCATGAAACTAAAATGGGATCTATTCAATAAACACTGCTTCTAACTTAATGATGTTAGACGAAATAAAATTGCATTAGTTGACTTGAATGGAAACTAATTTAGAAAAGAAATAAGGATAGATCTAGTAAAATTAATTTTTATTGCACTAATTGACAAAATATACACATTTAAAAAAGAAAAAAAACATATATATATATATTTTCAATCAATAAGATGAAAATGAAGTAGTAATTAGTTAACAAGATCTGGGGGTTTTTTTCTGCAAATATTTCATATATGTATGTATGTGTGTATGTGTGTGTATATGTATGTATGAATGTATGTATATGCATGTATGCATGTATGTATGTACGCTTGTGTGTATATATGTATATGCACGTATGTAAATATGTATGTAAATATATA
>NC_068999.1:15626141-15634746 GCF_001194135.2 Octopus bimaculoides | reverse complement strand
ATATATACATGTATATACATATATATGTGTGTGTATGTGTGTACATATATATTTATATATATACACACGCACTCATATACATATATGAACACATACGCACACACATTCACACACACATACACACTCACATACATAAATATATATACATGAATAAATACACAAACATATACTGCTACACCAACACGCACATACGCAACAAACACACACACACACACACACATATCTATGTATATGTTTATGTATGTATATTTGAAACCAAAATTATATCATTGAAAGAGGTTGTTAAGATCTAATCGATATCACCGTTATGTCAAACATTCTTTTAGAGTTTTCTTTGTTCTCTACTTTCCCTGTACAAGTAATAGGAATGTAGGAATGCTGTTTTTAGTTCTGCTAAATATAATTTAAAAAATTAAAATTGTTAAAGACTGGCATTAAAAAAAACGCGGAAAGAATGAATATAATTTCAATTTGCTACAAAATTGTAGCCCGCATAATTAAAGGAGCCGCTTCTATTTATATCAATAGAGACTACAAACACACACATACACACACACGTATATAATTATAGTTTTAATGCTATTTTATTTATGTAGACAACTGTACATATGTTACTCGTCATATTAATTTTTTCATGATCAAATTGTAGCATTGATCAAATTTTTCCTCTTCGTTAATGCAAGAGTAGTCTTTAATTAATGATTGCTACATTATAGATGTTACCGTATAGGTTTTCCCATGAAGATAGTGTCGTACGAATTTGACCTCATTCAAAATATTTAGGTATAATCTTGTAAAATAATTCTGATAGGCTCCCGGTTACATAGAAGACAATGTGTTTCCTTATTTATACCTCTTATTGTATCATTTAGTAAGAGATAGTAAGTCAGAGTGCATGACTTTATAACTTTTATCGAATACTTTACAATTGGTTTCAAATCGTGAAACAAGGCCAGCAATTTATTTTCGGGGGAAGGGGGAAGGGGTAAGTCGATTAGATTGATCCTAGTGATCGATTGGTATTTATTTTATCTACCCTGAAAGATAAAGTCGAACACAGCGCAATTTAAGCTAAGAGAATATGCATGGACGACATGCCACTAAGCATTTTTCCAGGCGGGCTAACGATTCTGCCATTTCGTCGCCTTTGCATTCCTTAATATCGGGTGATAAACTAAATATGTGTAAGCCGACATGTGCAGGTAAAATAATGAATAGGAAATGATACGGGAAGTGTGATATTCTGGATGCTTTAGATTAATTGTAGGAATTACTAGAGAAAGAGATGTACGTATGAGTATCGTGTTCGTCTCAGGCTACTAGTTAGTGGTGAGGTGTAAATCCTGTGATAGGACATTATGAAAATGGTGGTAGAATAAACAGCGAGTCTATAGACCTGTTGTCTAAACGTGTCAAGTGAATCTTTCGCAATTCAATATTTGATCAATTTTAGAAACAATTTATATTGCAAACTTACCGATCATTATGTGAATACAATATATATATATATATATGTTTTTTAGTGGAGCGTTTTAAATCACCAGATAATTTCAAATGTCAAGTAATTTCAGGGCTTGATTATGTTTCGGTTATGTTACATTTATTATTTCTGTGAGTTCATCATGGGAGCTTGTAAAACATTCTAAACAAGTTCAAGAATTATGGATGTTTGTTGTTCATGAGTACAGAATTTGTGGTACAAGGCTGTTTTATGGCTAGATTGATACAATGCATGTTATTGCTGATCAAAGCATTTGCACTATCAATCTTAGAAGTTTTATGGTAGTTCTGGTTGATTTTAAGCTTCATTTATATAAGTGTATCATGATGAAATAACAGAAAAATCATCATAAATTTATTAAAGGGACGGTGAAGAAGACAAATTTGAAATGCACCAGTAAGCTCTGGAAATTCTTTCAGCAAATTTTGCAAAGGAGGCGAATTTATTTCAAGAGACCCTCACAGCCTCATAAGCAAATGTTCATTCTAGCAATTACATCTTATATTATATTATTTCCTCTATTCTACTGGACATAAAATTTTTGTTTTCTTATTTTTGACTGCGATTATTTAAGACACAATTTTCAATAGATTATCTTACAAATGTTCTTAATTCTAACGATTCGTTTTCCTAGATTTCAGTTTAAACTAAGATTAAATGCGTTGCAATCAATTATAGATAAACAAGCATCGCTTAGGATATAGCAATTATAAAAACTAATTTTTACATATATGTGTAGATTATAAAAGATTTGAGTGATTTCGGGTGACATGACGTTTTTACAGGAGATTACTGGATTTGTACCATAAGAATATGTATATGTTATGGACTAAATATGTCAAGAATAATGACGAAAACTTGCTTCAATAATGAGTCTAAGTAATTCTTGTTGTTTATTTGTCTAAATACGTTCAGTTCCAGCAGGCATGTAATTAATGTCATTTCAACCGTGTCTGTCACTTTTACTTACTTGGCAAAATGCACAAATTACGTAAGTTTTATGTAAATATCTTGTATCTGCAAGTTTAATATTGTGCTTCTAAACGTACATATACGTTCAAAATGGAAAAATATATGAGGAATTAAGATACCATTAAAGTCGTACTACTAATGGGTGCCTTTATGTCTGGGAATATGTCTCTCACTTTATAGAAACATAGTTAATAGTGTCAGATTTTAATATTTTAGCGACATGAAGCAAATGAATTGGCTGAATCACTAGTTTTAGAAACCGAATTCCTTGTAGCAATATTTTGTTACATCGACAACCATAGTTCAAATTCATTCAAAGTTCTACTGTAATTCCCTTCATTTCCGGGACGTAACTCGACAATCAATTTAATCAATGTAATCTCACTAAATAATCACGAGGTCGTGCAAATTCACTGAGTAAGCATCGAATGATGAAGCGAACTTCTTCAGCAATAGAGAATAGCTTTCATTGCCAATCTATATATATAGCCTTTCTGTTTATATTTTCATTTTATTTCTTCAGTCTTTAACTGCTATGCTTACTGTTTCGTATTAAAACTTATTACAAAGTAGTTGCGGATTCAGAGTTAGCAGAATTTTAGTTCGTGTAGAACCAGCATGAATGTAATTCGTAAACATAAAACATTCTCCGATTGGTATCCATGTTTCTTTCTGATTTTGAAGATAAATCGTTAAAATGTCAGCAGGTGACAATGGCAGATTAGTATTTTATATTATTCTACTTTATATGGCAGGAGTGGTGTAATTATCAAACGTTTTGTCCGAATTTCAGTTATAAATCAAATACAAAAATACATAAATTTTATTAGTGTTTATGTACAATAGTCATTTTGTCAAACGAAATTGCTGTTTTTAGCAATTAAACTGCAAACATACTTTGAAGTATTGCAGCAGATTGATTATAGTCCCCCTTTGAAAAATAATAAATAACAAAATATTTTTAGATATTGTTTTAAATCTATTCAGTTTTGTTGTACTTCCTTCATGACAGATATCAAGAAAAATAAATGAAAGTTTCAAACTCTACAATATAAATTTAAAACTTCTGCTTTTATTTTTATATAAATTTGTCGTCTGGAAGTTTCGCTGCCTGAGAGATCGGAATGTAAAAGAGATGAACTTGTTCTGTTTATGCTTGAAGACGCTTTATTTAAAATCATTAAAGAAATGGAAATACATTTCTTTCCTTTCTAGAGGAATCGGTATAATTTGTTTTGGATATAGATCAATGAAAAAGAGAATTATTCAATTACGAAATTACAGAAAAGATAAAATATTTCTAAATGTTTAGAATTATCTGATGGCTATACATTGCATTTAGACTCCAAAATATGTAAGTTATAACATTTACATGTCTAGTCGTAAATTTACAAAAGACTTATATTATTCATAGTGTATATATTAAATAAAGTGAAATACGTTTGAACCTACATATGATGCTGAAATTTTGAACATATCATACAAGAGGATCCAGCGTAAAATTGAATTGATCTCGGGCATCACGAACAATATATATTTGATCTTCAAATACATGTTTCAAATACGTGTATTTATGCACATATCTCTAGTATGCATATCTATAATAGACACATACAGGCACACAGGCGCACACCTACACATTTAATAGTTTGTGTAAGATTAAATTCATCAATGCGAAGTTTATACATATTTTGGATATATATATATATATATATATATATATATATATAACTAGAGTAGAAGAAACCCCATCCGTTTATGGAATAAACATGCGTTATGAATACGCCGGTGCACACACATCACACACATTTAGACAGACAGACAGACAGACAGACAGACTGACGGATAAATAGATAGATAGATTGATAGATAGATAGATAGATAGATAGATAGATAGATAGATAGATAGATAGATTGGGACTTTCTATACTAAATTATTATTTAAACATAATTTTGCAAGTTAAGTCACGAGATACGGTCACCAATATTTGCGAAATGAATTCTGCATTTGAAATTTACATATCGAGGACATTTTCTACGACTATCTGTTTATACTTAGTATTGGTTTCAAAAATTGACACAAGGCCAGAAAGTACGGAGAGGAGAGTAATTCGTTTTCTTCGACTTCAGTGCTCAATTGGTACTAAATTTATAGACCCAGATAGAATTAAAACAAGTCGACCCAGAAAGATTGAAAGGCAAAGGCGAACTCGGCGAGATTTGGGGTCAGAACGTGAAGACGAACAAAATGTTGCTAAGCATTTTGTGCGGCATTCTAACGATTCTACCAGGTTTCCGCTTTGTTTATATTAAATATTACTATAAAGAAATATTACAGTATAGTCGACGGAGCTTAATGTTAGTTTATACTTTAACTAAACTGATTTTCGTGATCGACAATTGCTTGTCAAAATTGTTCTTAGTTATTTAGTTGTTACACTTTAGAGATTACATTTTAACTATGCCGATATTAAGTTATCTTTGTTATTTGTATGTTGTTAAAAGTGTTGTATAATAGCGTCACGCAAAATTTTGAGCTTTATTCCAATATACATTCTAATATCACAATAAATATTTTTGACTTTTGCTCCGCTTTGGATTATTCCTTCTTTTAACGACTTAAGAGTGAGAAGTGTAGTGCTTACAAAACTTTTACGAGTTCTGCCGGCTCATGTAAAGGATGGAGAAATTCATTCTCAAACCTGACATCTGAGCGAATCCATTACGCTTCGCTGAGGTGCTCAATAGTTACGTGGTAGTTTTGAACTCTGCGATCGATTACGGGTGCCACTCATGCTCAAGATCAATTTCTCCGATTGGCTCCCACAAACCTTTGCCTGCCAAATTCTATTGAAGAAGAGTTTACAACTTGAAGACATAAACAGAAACACTTGCCCAGAATGCTAGCAGACATAAGCCTCGTGGATATAGAGTCAACATCTTCACTACACAGCCATTCTAGTGTCACTAACTGATTTCGATATAAGTATTGCATATTTGGAACAGCTTCCTTTGCACTGTCATCGCGTCTACAGTTTTTGCAATAATATATGCAATTTTCTCGGCTACAAACCTTTATGTAGAACAATAGCAAATTTATTCAAATGTCTGAATACGTACATGATATTTCTCTGAGAATGAATCAGCTGTCTCAAACAACAGACGCCTAGAGGATCCGTTCAGTAAATGGGATAGGAATTTAGCGATAATATCATTTAGCTATTAATATTTACGACACCAACAACCAGTCCAGACACAGACAGTATTAAGTTTGATTTAGTTACTAGAGAAAGCATCCAAATCTCCTTCAAATCATTCATTACCATATCAAAGAAAGAGACATTGTATAGTATAGCTTACAACATAGGCAAATAGATGAGATAATCAAGGCAGTGAAAAAAGAAGTACTCGCTAAACAGCTGAGCTGGTACTCAAGGACAGGATGAAAACTGAAGCAAATTCGACAATGCTACACGCTATTTTATTTTCAGTATGAGAACACAGAATATTTTTCATAGTCTAGTGTCAGTGGCGTACTTAATGTAATTATAAGTCATTAGCGTAAACAATGTTGTTTCTTGTTATAATTAACGATAATACCCAGGAGTATGGAAAAATATCACGTTTTTATTTTTACTGCTCTATTTATATACTAGATCGTAATAAATACAGCTGTTTCGCCAACCTGACAAACAGTAATTGCAATTTTCCTGCATCGATATGTATTTATATCAAATCTACATATATAACAATTGTTTGTTTACATATATTAAATGTTTGTTTATATATTGTTAACAAGTAGTTTACTCGATATCAAACAACTCCAGGAAGAAATGCAATCACAAATGTTGGTGTATCATAATAAAATATTACTTTTTTTTTTTAGTGTAATTTACATTTATATATTGATACTGTTTTATTAATATATATTATGGCAGTGCGATATTTCGGTGTGCAATGCAGTTTAGGATCATATGTATCTCACATATAATGCTGACTTTGTTTCTGTGGATACTTAAGGTAAATATCGGAGTGGAACATTCGAAGAAATTCATAAATCGTTGCCTGATGAAAAGAAATAGAATACTCTCATTTCACGGAGGTAAAGAAATCACACAGAGAGGTAGAATTTTTTATATCAGGCCTAATTAACAAACAAATTAAACATTTTTATAGTTTTCATTACTTTAAATGAGGCAAATATTAAGAACTATATTTAAAATAGACGTGCTAAATTATATCATTTTATAATTAAAGTGAGATATATACATGCACACACAACTCGCGTGCACGCACGATATATATATATATATATATATATATATATATATATGTATACATAAATACATACATACATGATGGCCGTCCACTCGTGACCAAGGAAGACCATTGCCGACCTTCAGGAACATTCTGCGCTCTAGTACTAACTTACATTTTGCATTTACGACTCCGTTGGTGGCTAATGAGCCCTGCTCTTGATAAGCATACACGACTGGAAACATTGCAGATTAAGCTTCCCCGTTCACTATACGAGCTGTACACTTTCGCGCAGCTCGCTTAAATTCTTCATGCTGGATACGTGCTCTCTCAAAAGTGTTGTCCCCTCCTTAACCTGCTTCCTCCATCTGTGTCCTGCATATCACAGGCCTTTAATGAGGACTTGACACAGTCCTTAAAGCGCAGCCTTGGTTTCTGTCGGAGTCTCCTTCCATTCACAAGTTCTCCATAGAGCATCTGCTTAGGAATCCTGCTATCCTTACATACATACATACATACACACACATACATGCACACACATATATATGTAAACATGAATATAAGCATAACTATATATAAGCACATATATACATAAATATATATATACGTATATATATGATATATACGCACAACTGTGCGTATAGATAGATAGACTGACAGACACAGGGAAGGTGAGAAAGCGATACATTTGTATAGGTGTATATAAATATCGTGTCTCATCCGAGACAAGGTTATTCGTAAACTAACAAATCTACAAGTAAGATGCATCTGAAAATAATTATATATGTTTTAACTATAATTATTTACTCATCCGAAGCCTCGATTTTCAAGAGCTAACTTTTTAGCACAAATGACGTAAATGCCACTTAATTTGTTTAGTTAACATTGCTTCCCACAAGTCACATGTCATCCTAATACAGGTCACAGAGAGACAATGAATTCCCAACTGCAAAATACACACAACCCGCCCTTTGAAAATATATAAATTTCATCAATGTATTCATATAAAGTGCAATCATACCTTGCTGTATTGAGGGAATCACAGTATCTCGCAGTTACAGAATTTATGTTGAGAGAAAGGACAAATCCAACTCACTGCAAAATTTGTATGTAAATTAATGGGCTTTGAATCTCAACTTTCTATAACAGAACTAAACAGCGCTAAATAATATAACAAGAAAAGACAAAATTTTAGGTTATGTTAGAACGGGAAATTTCAGAACTTTATATTTCTTAAGAGATTAGAATTAATTTTCTCTTCTTATCACATCGGGACATTTGAAATTCTCACTTCTCCAAAGTATCTGTTGTACCTACATAGTCATCAAAGTTTTATATATAGCTGCTGCAGTGTTGACTCCCTCGACAAAAGCGATGTTCAGATTAGATCTAAGTGCTATCATCTACACCATGGTAGCTGCATTCATGTTATATGTATTGTATATAACCACCTTTCGTTATTTTCAAAATGACGCATGTGAAGTAGTAGTCTGTGTAGGAAGAATATTCAAAACATAAATTGAAATATCTATGTTCGTTTATTGCTTTTATGATCGGCTCAAATTTCAAGTGGAACACATACTGTAAACCTCTTTAAATGTATATATTCTTTTATTCTTTATTCTTTTGCCTTTTTTACTGGTTAGACTGCGGCCATGCTGGGGCTCCGACTTGAAGAAATTTAGTTGAATAATCGACCCTAGTACTTTTTAATTTTAAGCCTGGTACTTATTCTATCGGCTTTTTTTGCCACACCGCTAATTAACAGGGACGGACACACACCAACACTGCTTGTCAAGTGGTAGCGAGGGACAAAGATAGAGACACAGACGCAAACACAAATATATATATATATATATATATATATATATATAT
>NC_068999.1:15623037-15625810 GCF_001194135.2 Octopus bimaculoides | reverse complement strand
GTGTGTGTGTGTGTGTGTGTGTGTGTGTGTGTGTGTGTGATTGCGCGTGATTGCGCGTGTGTGTGGGTTTGAAGATTGGTATAGTTTTTCGATCTAATAAGAATTACAGTCCTTTAGAGCAATTCACTCACCGAATAAGACGTAGAATATAATACACATTAGCTTTCTGCCACTCGACTGTCACACAAACTATTCTTACAGTACATTTAAACGTAAAACATTAACAATTCTGTTCACCTAACTGGGTAAAGGGATATAACTTTAATCTCTCTTTTCTTGTTTCACTTTTCTTCTTGCTTTATTCTCTAGGAGTCTCTAACGCTTTTCTTCAAAGAGTAACCATGTTTCGGTGTTTTGCATCGCTTGAATAACTGTGTGATGGGGCATAGTACACTAAAATATCACGTCTTAATATCACACTATCTGAGCATGAAACTTGAAGTAGCTGACATATAAATCTATACTTCTGAATATATATATATATATATCTGCACACTAAATGTACATAGTGTATATATGTATATATATATATATATATATATATATATATATATATATATATATATATATATATAGTATATTGATGCATACACACACATACACACACACACACACACACAAACATTGAGAAACGGCTTGAGTTTTCAATAATTCCATTCACTTATCTCAATAATTTTTCAACGTGAAACGTGTCTCCTAAACCAAAATCTGACCAAACGGATGTTATTAGCCTTCTTGGAAATGTTAAAATTAGGCAGCATATAACAATGTTTAAATTTTGTGTTTCTGATAGGTCGAAAATATTTCAAATTATCGAGTCACAATAGAATTTTATTGGTGAATAAATAGAAAATTTACCAATTGGTGACAAAGCTATTAAACCGTTAACGTAAGATTGATCGGTAAAATTGTATCCAATAATAGATAGAACTGTGATTTTAATTGAATGTAAATGAACCGTGGCTAGCACTGAACTGTGACTGAAATATTGCAAAAGTTAGCGATAATAACCGCGTCTTCAAGCTTCAGTGATATGTAATAGAGCGAATGAATGTTGCCTTCGTATTTTATAAGTGTACCGATTAAATAAGTTCCTTCAATAAGTAACTAGATAGGAAATGTCGAAAAACCTAATGTTGTAAATGTGGAACTGAGCAATCATTTAGTAGAATTTTCTGCTTCGACCACAATAACGAAAAATACGTATTTGAGAAGTGGAAATAGAAAAGATAATATAGATTAGTTAATAGATACACATGCACAGACGCATATACTCGTAAGTTCCCATATAGTAACACATGCATATATATACATACAGCAACTTCTATACATGTGACGCATCGGGTTTTCATCATTATTTAAATGATGGGCAATAAAATGTTGAATTAGTTATGTCCTATCCCGTAAGGTCATTATGACATTTCAACTTACAAGTGAAACATTCTACCGACGCATACACATACGTACACTCACACACACACACGCACGCCCGAGCGAGCGATAGCACATACACGTATTGTGAGTGTCGAAAATTCATGACAATTAGCGATGTAGTATCGAAAATTGCGTTGATAATCCTACTGGTGAACGTAATAAATATTCATTATGTATATATGAATATAAATTTATGATTCTCTATGAATATATCCATAGACAAACACATACATGCATACACAAATACATATATACATACATATATACATACATACACACATATGCACATACATATATATTTGTATGTGCATTATACGTTTTTTGACAAAGATACAAACGCATACTCACATTTCAGACATATATACATACATATGGATATGTATATATGTATGGATATGTATGTATGTAATGTACTTTTTGATACAGACCATGAATATTTATTATAACACCAATAGGATTAATAGTACATTTTTAGACTCTAAGCTAGAAATCGGTATGACCTTTTGACCCAAAAGTTTTCAGACGAAAAGAGAAAACAGTGCATATATGTAAGGTAGTGTGGTTCAATTTTTGACCCGCAACCAGATAGTTTACCGTTGTATCTATGTGTCTCTATCTTATCATAAACATGGTCGACCAAGGTATTTCAGGAGAAAATTCTTAGGAGGTTGTATGGAAGGCGTGTCAAACAAAGATGAGAACGACCTTCATGCAACCCATTCGTTTTGTTTGAACCACGCGGTTGAATGCCCGCAACTAACACGTATTTTTTTTTAATTGAAATTATTTCTTTTTAATTGAAATTATTTCTTTGCAAGCAGTCCCGTAGGCTCTTTGATTTTCCCAACCAACTCGGTGCTTCTGAAAAATATCATAGGCGCTACAGTATTACATCTAAGTTGTATGTAATAAAAATATACGCATATGTTTAGAATATTGTATGAATTCTTAAACTGATAACGGCACTCTTTAAAGATTTTTTTTTTAAAAAGCTGTTTATTTTTATATGGAGCTAAGTTCTCTCTAGAGCTAAGGTACATGGAGCTAAGTTCCCTCTATGCGATGGTTTCTATATGCAAAGCAAATTTCTTGGAGGTTAACTCCTTGTCATTACATTTTAAAAAGATTTAAACGATATAAGTTTATATTGAACTTCCAAAAATTTTGTTGTAAAAGAAATGTTGGGTCAGTGACCACGGAGCTGGGGTTAAATGCCTGCTTCTGTCACGTTGTAAACATTCCTACGCTGACCTTTTCAGGCAATTTATACTCTGAGAGAAAGAGAAGGTAGAGCTAGAGAGAGAGCTGAAGAGAGGGATAACTATATATATATATATAT
>NC_068999.1:15618454-15623022 GCF_001194135.2 Octopus bimaculoides | reverse complement strand
GTTTTCAACATAGAAATGATTAAAGGAAAAGATTGCAAAACTTCGGTAGGATTTGAACTTAGAATGTACAGAAATGGAACGTTTGCAGCAGAGTATTTTATCCATTCTTTTATCCATTCGGTCAATTTGTTACCTTAGAACAATCAATCATTATAATCTATCAGGTTGAGTAAAAAGTAAGCAACGTTTTGAACCATGAAGAATTGGTATCGGATTTTATCAGTTTAAAAATGTTTTAAGCATTTTTTCGGAATTATCTGATAATATAGACACAGATTTGCCCAAATGCATCAATAAATTAACATTGATATTTTTTTCGCAGTTGTTACAATTATCTCAAAATGTCAACTATGATATTCGAGCAATTTTGCTATTCAACTTTAAAGAAAAAAAAAGGGCAACGTTTGGTGAGGAAATGACCAGTGAGTGGTCAGCTCAAAAATGGTTTAAGTTATTCCGGAGTGGAGAGCTGAGCTTTGATGTTCGTGAGCGTGTGGATGCCTGTCGGTCATCGATGACGGTCAATTGAAGACCGTCATTGAGAAAAATCCACGTAAAACCACTCAAACACTGGCAAAAGAACCTCAAGTTAGACAGAAAACTGCCTACAACCATTTGCATGCGATCGAAAAATCAAAAAAGCTCGACAAATGGGTGCCACACGATTTGAATGAAAGTAAAAAAATGTGCAGATATGAAATTTGCGCGTCGTTTCTTCTTTGTAACCAGACCAATCCATTTCTCGACCGTATTTTAACTTTCGAGGAAAAGTGGATTCTGCATAATAATAAAAAGCGTTCTTCGCATTGGTTGAAGCACCCAAAACTTTCCCTAAACCCGAGCTCTTCCAAAAATTTGTTATGGTGGTTGTTTGGTCGTGTACTGCTGGTCTCATCCATCCACTATAACTTCTTAAAACCCAGAAAACCATTACTGAGAAAACATATTACCATGAAATTACCAAAATGAACGAAAAAGCACTACTACTCAGTCCCAGACTGGTCAATAGAAGAGGGTCAATCATTCTTCATGACAATGCTCGACCATACGTTTTACTAATGAGGCTCCAGAAGTTGAGGGAACTCGATTACGAAGTTCTTCCCCACTCAGCTTATTTGCAGACCTTTCTCCTACCGACGGCCACTTTTTCAAGCACCTTCATAGTTTCCTGCGAGAGGAGTTAAAACATCAAACCGATGCTGAAAGTGCTTTCAAAGAGTTCATCAGCTCCAAGACTCCAGATTTTTATGTTACCAGAATAAACAAACTTGTAACGCGTTGGCAAAAATGTGTTGATTGTAATGGTGCTTACTTTGATGAATAAAACTTATGCATTGTTGAAATAAATTGTGACGAATTTCATGTTTCAAAATCTTGCTCACTTTTTACACAGCCTGATATTTTAGTGATATATTTGTATCAAGATGTATACAGAATAGTGTTCCACCGAGGTCGAGTTATCTTTTCATCCTTTCGGAGTCTGTTGACACTGCACCAAACTTTGAAACCAAACCATTTACGTAGTTGAAGTATTTTCCGATAATAGCGTATTTGTGTTTATTATGCTCTATAAAATAACTTGTCTTCTACCAAGTGCCCTACAGTTTATGTATTCATTTTATTGTTTGGAAACAGCTTCTTGCTCATGAAGCAGACCTAGGAGCAAAATCTTTCGAATGGTGGTCACCGAAATACATTATGCTTTTGTAAGGTTGGTTTGTATTATCCAGTCCCTCCTTCCTTCATTGATGATGTTTTCTTCTGTGGTAGCAGTTGTTGCACTTCCAGCCGTTGGATCAGCTTCAAGACACTTCTTTTACCTTCTAAATTCAGCTGCCAACTTTTGCACTATTGATAAAGCTGGAACACCATCCTCTGATGTAGCAGCCATTTCAGCCTGGATGCCTTGGAGACTTAATAATACCAAGATGCCAAATTTTGTCCATTTTCAAAACAAGTAGCTACTAGTTACAATTGAAGTCTTCTTTGACCAGTCAGATATCAATTTACCTGAACAGAAGCAATGCAGTTATCAAGAACAAGAGTTGAAATGAATGCCTGTAGGATCTCACAGCTTTAGCTTCATTCCTTAGTTGGACTACAAACTTTTCAACCCACTCTCGTAAAATTAGGTTAGCTGAGACTGTGGAAAACACCTCCTACACACACACACACACACACACACACACACACACACGCACACACACAAACACACAAACACAGAAACTCAAAAACACAAGTATGCATTTGAGCATGTAAGTGTGCTTGTGTCTGAATCCATGTGGTTATTTATATATATACGTGCGTACTTCTGTGGAAATTTCTTTTTCTTTTACTCCTTAAGAATAGGCAACAGCATACAGAGGTACGTAACTCAAACAGAGATCAACCATTCTAAGAATACAGGTGGATAATATCAGGGAGGCAATAAGTAATGGTCTGGATATATATAATATATGAAGACCATTATAATCATGACTAATAGAGACTGCAGACCAATGGCTAATACTAGTGAAAGTGAGCGACAATACTCGGCATTCCTTTATTATTGTCGATGCATCTTTGTATTTAGCATTAATAGTAAAATTTGCATTAGAAGCATAATAAAAAAAATGTGTTCCCATTCTTAATCTAATAAACGTCAAAAGGAGACATTTGTGAATATAAATTAAACAAAATTTAAGTGAAAACGTAGTGACTGATAAAATGAGTTAGATAATAATTATTTCATACAATGCCATAGTCTTCCTTTACTGGGAGATGGACGTTATGTTCAATGTATGTTGAATTCAGTTACGTTGAAAAGAATGCGGCTGAAGTATATTTAAAGGTTTTTACACACGTTCAGTGAAGATATGCAGGTACCTGTATAAACCTGTCAGCAAGAACTTGGCTTCATAACTACGAGGATACTGCACAGGCTACTACGGACAATAGTTTTTTTCAATGTGTGGTCAATGGTAATAATGGTGGTGGTGCGTGGGGGTTAACCTTTTCCAACGATTGGTAGAATTTTGTAATTAAAATACGTACAGAAGATGGCCATTTCCTGGGTGAGTTTATGTGCGTCTTACGGTACCGTGCGCTTCCATTAATTGAAAACACATAACATACATCATCTGAATGAAATGTTTGTCAATCTGCAATTTATATTTGAATAGGGGATCGTGGTGAATAGCAAATAAGCTTAGCTCTTCATATTTATTTGCATGGTGAAGGATCCGTAATGCCACCCACACTGTATACCTCTGCAACATTGTAAAATATTCTAGTTTTGTATGAACCAACCACACATCAGGATTGCACACATGCGTATATATTCATAAGCTTGACAAATATATTAGATATTTTTCATCACAAATATAGACAGGGGAGATAGAAGGTCAGACATTGCCGTTACAGATTTTTGAAATCTGTGAAGGCAATGTCTGACTGCACGTGCTAAATCTATAGAGAATATACAGAGTAAATGAAGTTCACCATCTATATCTCGATATGATCAATGAATTCCAGCAGATTATATATAAATATATACTTATACACACACATAAACACAGACAGATAGATAGATAGATAGATAGATAGATAGATAGACACACAGATAGGCGGATAGACATATGCGTATGTATAAAAATATCTGAATCTTGATTGACACAATTTGCCAATATAAGACTTCTCTAGAATTCTAACAAAGCAATCTGATTAGATATTTGCTTATATGCACACAAGGTTTTCTTCTAGTCTCCTCCACCTTTTCTTTCTCTTTTATTTATTCGTTTTTATCGTTTCTAACCGAGGTTGATATTAATTTCCGTTCTCTATCAATCCCAATTTCTTTCAATACTTCTGTTTCTATGTTAGAGTGAGATAATTCCGTTTTTTTCTTCTGGAAAATTGGTTTCATCTGGTCGGTTAACAACACCAAATTTACTACTTAATATTGACAAAGTCAAGTACATCATTCTACTAGTGTTTAACTATGGAATTGCATTTCGTCCAGTAAGTATTAAATAGCGTTCTTTTCTTATCTTTTTTTTTTCGGTACCAGAGAGGAAAGAATAGAAACTATTACAAAACGGCGTGGTTGAATCTCATATAATTGATTTTCTCAAATAGATGTAGCGTTGCATACAGCATACATTCTAGTGCACTAACGATAATGTTATAAAATATAACTTCAGGTAATCTCCGGACGTTAGTAAGTCTAGTGCTTAGATTCGCAATACTTCATTATTTATTCTGTAAACGAAGCCATTCTATGAGATTCCATGTAAATGTGTTTGAAACGTATTATACAACATATTAAAAGAATATTCATGAAAGGTATCATCAATTTTCCGTAAAATACAAAGTATCAAATCTCATGCAAATACACATACATGTAAGAGCTACCATAAAAATGCCAGTGAGATTGCTCAATCAGCTAAAAACAGCTGTAACATACGATGTTTTCAGGTATAAATGTAGTCCCTTGATACGCTAATCGAGGCGAACAGACGGTCTGTGTGAAACTTTTGACTTCAAATTTACTAATAAAGACACACACTTATATATATATATATATATAT
>NC_068999.1:15614537-15617600 GCF_001194135.2 Octopus bimaculoides | reverse complement strand
ATATATATATATATATATATATATATATAAAGACATATATATAAACAGAAAGAGAGAGAGAGAGATGAGATAGATAGATAAATTGTGAGGGAGAGAGAAAAAGAGAGAGGAAACTAATAAACTGTCTGAAATGATAATATATTCATCCACATACATACATTACACAAGAAATGCTTTTACGAAGCTTATAATCTTTTGGAATTTTAGACCATTGTTCAGTCTTACTACAGTGAAATATCGATAAATATTTATACAAAAATTTACTATCAAACAATTTCAAACTTCTGAAACTTTGGAAAATATAATATCAACTAAACAATGACAATTTTCTTTTCCTTATTCGGATGTGGTAAATGTCGAAAGTTCAATAATATCTTAAGGGACATTTCTAAATTACGTGATGTGTATTTGATCCATCATGGAATCACAAACTAGATTGTTATCTGAAATATGCTATGCATTTTTCTCGTCGTGCCGTAAGTATTTAAACATTAAAAACAATTTTTCACGAGATGTTTAGTAGTTTCAATGCATTATCCGTGTATTCTGTGAACTAGGAAATATGAATATAATCTTGATACTGTAATATTTACCATAGTTCTAGCAACACAAGTGACGTAAGTTGGCTTTAATAATGGGGATCTCGTTCTCAGTTAGGCATCTTAGTAATTGTAGTCTTCACTTTGGTAGGTTTGGAGTTAAGGATTTGGTTAAAGATCTAAGATTATATCTTAGAGTATATCTTCTGTAAAATGGAAATCTTCAGAACTGAATCCAAACATTAATAGCATTATTCCTGCTAAAATTATACGAAAACAATAAATCATTTCCAGCAAAGATAATGTAGTAATTGTGTCTAAAAAATATATTAAATTTTATTTATAAAAAAACTGTCTAGCAAGCAATTATATATAATTGCCGAAAAAATATACATAATTTAATTATAAATGATTTGGTTCTTTTTCAAAACGATTTGAGATTTAGTGTAGATGATTGTGATAAATCGTTTGAAATTTTACAAAAGACTGTTTTCTCACTTAAGAAGATGCAGGTAGCCATTTCTCTGGGAAAAGAATAAGAAAGAAATATACATACATTAATTCCTGAGTATATTGGTCGATTCAGATACTTATGGAATATCATCTTTTATTATTAAAGTATTTAGACAGCCTTTAAATGATTACCAGGGAATATTTTGAAATTTATAGAAATTATGCAAACTAATTTTCATATTAAGCGTTTCGAAAATTAAGTGCGCCAATTGCAGTAGTGCTATAAAATATTTTACGAGAAGAATGTAAATTGTTTAACGCGAATGAGAAAAGTCTATAAAATTTCTCAGGTTATAACTGGCATATGGTACAAAGATCTTTAATAAAGTCACTTCCATATGAAATATTATTATCATAGCGTTTCCTTATCGCAAACTTTATAAGATTATAAAATGCCAGCATTCTATAATACAAAGAATTACCATATAAATTTGCTTTGAAGATATAATGGTGCAGAACAAATACTATATATATATGTCCATATAAGAATAATACATGTATGCATACTACTTTCACATATGTGTAGATCCGCTAACATATGTGTGTGTCTCTCTGTATCTGAATATATGTGTGTGTGTATATATATATATATATATATATATATATATATATATATATATATATGTATGGATGTACAGAGGGGAGAAGAAGAGCGATATAAGTGTGTGTGGGTGAGTACTCGAATGGTCGTTGTGTGTGTGCGTCTGTGCGTTCGCGTGTGGAGTGGTGACTGTGTTTAGAAACGGTGAATAATCTGCTCCATGCATGGATTAGGAAATCTGTCTTCTATGATGTCTTGAAGCTTCTTGAAATGTAGTTGTAACACAGAATTTCTCATAAGTGATTCTTCGAATGACTGAAGCACTGAGTTAGCGATACAATATATTCGCATAAATATTCGCAAACATATAAAACTATGATAAGTTAGCTGTAAATAAATATTATGCTTAAGTTCCACACTACAAAATTTGTCACACTATCAAAATGTGTCACACTATGAACATTTGTCACATATATTTCTCTAAATTCGTCACTCTTTTGAAATATTACGGATATCATTACAGACGAAGGTATACTTGCTGTCGTTTTCATTGGACTGTTATCTTATATTTTGATGTGCCTGCGAAATTTTTTTGTTGTCTGATGTTACGCTGCTTCCCATTTAAGAGCCTGTTAATCGCCTGTAACGTGGGATGCCTCTTACACATGCATACACCCGTACATAGGTATACAATATATATGAGTGTGTGTGCTTGTGTGTGTGTGTGTTTATGTGTGTGTGCGTGTATGTATATATATATATATATATATATATATATATACATACATACGTTTATGTGAATGTATGTCTGTATGAAATTATTTGTGTATTGGAGTATATTTCATATGTGTGTATATTGTGCATAGATGAATAATAGACAGATAGATATTAGTGTGCGCGTGTGCATGCGTGTGCGCGCGCATGTGCGTGCGTGTCAATCTGTTTTAATTGAGTGACATTGTTCAAAATCTGCATCGTGGAGCAGTTAATCCTTTGTTAATTTGATCATAAATGCAATTTGAAATTTTATATATTAAGCGTACCATATTGGCAAAGAGTGTCCATTTTCTTTAGCGTTTATGGTAGCTGATTACTACAGTAGGCCAAACAATACATCATGTTTTACAGATAATTTACATTTTGATGCGATATAATTTGTTGTGATCTTTAGCTATGGGTTTACATTATTTTCTTTTCAATACGTGGCTCAAAGTAACGCTCAAACATTTCAGCTTTGAGCAATAAATTTTATGTATTATCTCATCCATTATATTTATGTATTCAATTCACTGATATTTGATAAATTGTGCATGTTTTCTATGTTTAATCATTACTGCATGGTGTCTATTTTGTCATCGACTATATGTGAATATTTGTTTATATACACTATCTCATTACTTATCATCCGAATCTATGGTATATATGTTTAAAATTGTTGGTACTTAAATATGACATACAATCCATCCATTT
>NC_068999.1:15611197-15613978 GCF_001194135.2 Octopus bimaculoides | reverse complement strand
ATATGTGTGTGTGTGTGTGTGTTTGTGTTTGTGTGTGTGTGTGTGTGTGTGTGTGTGTGTGTGTGTGTTTGTATGTTAGAGTATAGAAAAACATATTTCAATAATCACTAAATATTGTAGACATGCTACTCGGTATTTACATAGGTTTTAGAGCGCTGTTTCTTCAACGATTGGGCTCACGATTCTCTTGAGTATGCACACATCCATACCCACGCAAAAACTTTGGCCCCACAATAGAATAGAATATAGAACGGATACACAAACATACATAAATATATACATGCATATATGAATACTCATACTTATGTATGTGTGTGTGTTTCTGTGTGCTTGTATGTGAGTGTGTTTACGTGTGTGTAATTTACATAGATGTATGTATATTCATATATTTATTTCAAAGGAATTTTTATTCAAGTATTGTTTGTGTTTATTTTTCTTCTGGTTTTCACTAATTTCAAGTAACTCTGAACCAGATTGCGAAACAAATTTTTAGACCGCTTTGAAAAGTCGGTAACACTCTTCTATTATTAGGTTGGATGAAAATTAGTAGAGGCCACTAATTTTCTCTCATGGCCCCCCAAATATGTTAGCACATCTTTGTTAAACAATCCTTTGAAATCCTGAAATGCCCAATGTCTTAATAACATGCCTAACTTTCTGAAGTTTCGGGAGCATTTGTCTATGTTAACATTGTGAACAATTTGGGGGTAGTTCAGGTTGAGTTACTGCGTTATTATTCTCGAGTTTAATCCACCAACAATTGACAGAGCATCAATGAGGCCACTGAAATATATTTTCCATCTATTGCGTTGTCCTTTTCATCTCTAAATAGACAGCAGATGAGTTGGCTTCCAATCTAAAGATAACCTCAGCTTGATATCTTGAAGTTTTTCAATCACCTTCAGGCAGCTCCATAATCATTTTGCCACATAGTCTCTATTCAGGTGTTCTTCCAGGTGGTCTCTTCTTTGTGGCGCACACAATCTCAGAAAACTCATTTTAGAATCACAGCAGTAGAACCTCAGTCCGAAATATATACATTAATGATGCTTGCTCGTTTCTAGCAGATTTTGATTTTCAAGTGACTTTGAGTTCTGTGACGATGCGATTTCTGGATAGAGAAATCATTTTTCACCTCTGCCGGAAAGAAAAACAACGCGGTGATGTTGATGAAGCTGAGGAAAGCGTCTACGGTAAAATTTTATATTTCAATGGGACATTAATAGGGCCTATCCAAAGCCCTTATGGCTTTTCGTAGAAAGGCATCATCATTGTAAATGTGATAAAATGCGATGCAGTCACCCTTTTGATACATCATTCAATGTTGCATGGATGTATCCAGTCGCAAAGTTACTCGTGCTTCTGTAAGTGACAGTAGAGTTCACAAGACAGAACTCTAGAAAGGAAAAGAGGTTTATGAAAACATTGTTTGAAAGTGGCGATTGTCTGCGTCTTAGTGAAACTTTGGGTTGGTTACTTTCTTTGGTGTGTGTGTGTGTGTAACTTGATCAAATTCCGAGCTAAGAGCGTAGTTCGTTAATGACCGGGTATTATAAGAAAGTTTGTGGAACAGTTCTATGAATTGCTAGGAGATGCAGAAGCGTGCTGGTATTTGAGAGTTGAGTGGTTTCCCATGCACTTGGATCGATTTGCTTACTTATGAGTAATCTTCTCCATTAATATTCTACACAGTAACACTGAGCAACTAAAGAATTGTGTGTGGGTGTGTGTGTGTTTGTGTGTGTGTGTATGTGTATGTGTGTGTGTGTGTGTGTAAGCGTGTGTGTGTAAGCGTGTCTGTGTGTGTGTGAATGTCTCAATGCATTGGTATATATGAATGCATGCGAATGTGCTTAAGCTTGCTAAGACTTGATGGATGAAACATTAAAATTATGATTAGTGTAAATGAAATTGGCATTTTATTCATTAATTATAACTTATATAATCTATAATAAAGTTTATACAAAGTTGGGGGTGGATATCTAGGAAAGCAATTGGCAATTTTAAAACATAGTACACACAGCATGCACACATACGAGATATATATCTATATACATCACAAAATTATTTCTTACATATTAGGATCAGTTAATATATTGTTCATACATGCATACATGCATATATGCATACATATAATTACACATACATAAATACACATAGATACACTCACAAACACACGAAAAATACATGTATGTATATACAAATATATAATGAGCTTTACCATTAGGTTTTATTGCCTTGTATGTTATTTTATGCATTAGTAGGCGCGTTCTTAAGCTTTACATTCTGTAGTTGTGTGTGTCTTTTATTGACTTTCTAGCTTGTCATACTTAGCTGGTTTTCTTCATCTTATACCTAGTAGTTATTGTAATTTTCTTATTATTCTTCTCATTATTTTCATCATTATATACAATCTTATTGTTTTGTTCTTTTTAAGTATGTTTATTTTATCACAATTTTACGTAACATCCTAATATACAATCGAATGAGTCAGCCACAAGTCACTCATGGTTCACTAATGTATAGACATTAGCTCACAATATAAAGATTTGATATTATTTGACATTTTGGAATAATTCGAGGCAATGTCTCTCTTGAATTCTAGTAAATATCAGTCACATATTACTTAATTGTCTTTAAAGCACGGCATTGGGTCTGAAATTATAAAGACGTGTCTGCATATAACCTTTTAGTGAAGTCTTTGTGTTTCAGTGATTGCTAGATACTTTTAAAAGTTGCTACTTATTAAAACATCACATATACGTGTGTATATAAATATAT
>NC_068999.1:15609965-15610942 GCF_001194135.2 Octopus bimaculoides | reverse complement strand
ATATACATATATATATGCATATATATGTACACACACACACACACACACACACACACACACACACATATATATATATATATATATATATATATATATATTTATAATGTATATATGATATTTTCATAAGAGTAATAAGAGAAATATAATGAACACATCACTTACATATAGAGATTTTAGATTGTAGACACAAATCAATATGCCACGATAACGCATGTTTATTTATCAAAATTTGATCACCCCAAATGGTTTTCTCGTATATTTTGAGATATTTAGAAATACTGAATATATAATAATTATTTAAGGTTTATCCATATATCATCCTTCTACATAATTGGAAATTAATTTATATTTTGGTGTTGAGGTTTCAATTTCATTATATTTAATTAATCATTGCAGTTTTCTTTTTTGTTCGTATTTGAAACAAATAATGAAGATATAAGATTTTAAATGATCTTTCTAAAACGTATATACAACATCTGATTTTTGAAACATATATCAAGATATTTTATATTTCGTTGTTGAAATTGATATTTAGTAAAGTGTATTTATTTTGTTGGTATTAAGGACGTTTGTTATGAAAATAATGTATGGCTCTGGCAAACATCTTATTTTAATTAATTGCAAAGGGTCATAGATGAGCGAAGATTTATAGTAAATGAACATGTTTTTATGTCTGTTTTGAGTTCCATGATTTACCGTGTAAGCATGCTTCTTTTAAAATTTTCCTTGTGTGTTTCACGGTACTACGCACTTTAGATTTCTCCATATGATCATTGTCGATATCCATATACGCTCCATGTCCCAGGGAAAAATATGCATGGTTCTATGTCCGACGTTAGATTGTCTGCGTGAATGTAATCAGCATGTAATATGGACACTTTAATATGTGCGTGTGTGTGTATGTGTGTGTGTACATATATATGCACACATACATATACATATGCATATATATATATATATATATATATATATATATA
>NC_068999.1:15605647-15609066 GCF_001194135.2 Octopus bimaculoides | reverse complement strand
TATATATATATATATATTAGATGTATACATTAGATATATGTGTCCTTTCATAAACGTTATTAAAACTGTTCTTTCCTTTGGGATTTAAGTTAGTAGTGCATGCTGAAATCATGGATATTCAAATTATGGAATATTTAGAAGTTTTTACGATTTTTGTAATTTAAAATTGTATTTCAACATTTTACATTTTCTTACCAAGTGAGTTTCTCCTAATTCATTTCAAAATGCCTTTTCGAACTCTAATATTTATGCTTGATATTAATACATAATTTATATCAGCTCCTTCTACGGCCAGTTATATTTGATGTCCTACGTAGGATTATATTTCTGAAAATGGCTTGTTTCCCATATAGTCTGGTTATTCTACCGAACATAATTATGATTTTCTAAATTGCGAAAATATTAAGCAGCAGAATAATGAAGTAATGGAAAGTGAAATATTTTAGAGCGATTTATAGTTTCTACGTGTTAACAGTTGTCATTGAACTTAGAAGACTTACTGTCGCATGCACATACATATATGCATATACACATACATCTGTTAGTCAGTCTGTTTATCTATCTATTTATCTAGCTGTATATCTATCTAACTATATATATATATATATATATATATATATATATATATATATATATATATATATATATATATATATATGTGTGTGTGTGTGTGTATGTGTATATATATATCTGTGTATGTATGTATGTATGTATAGATAGATACATCTATAGATAGATAGATAGATAGATACACACACACGCACATACACACATACACACACACACGCATAGACATATGTATATTGAATTCATGACACTACGTTTAGACCTTATCTCTACAATTACTATAATCCATTATTTGTCTTTATGTATCTTATTAGCTGAATAAAGTGTTAGTATTGTTACATTGTTGAAGCATTTATCAACTGAGTAAATTTTACATAAGGCCATGAGAAGGGAACGATTTTACATCGAGCTGCGTATTGAATTTACCGAACCCCAAAAGCTGACAGCCAAAATCAATGTCGTGAATTCGGGAGAAATGATTCTAAGCATATTATCAGGTGTTCGAAAGGTTCTGCTTGGCTCCGTACTGAGTGTCGTTGTACAATAATTGATTCAAATGACTCGTTTTGTCAATGCATATTCAACTGAGTTGAATCCAATGTTTCTTTTAGCTTTTAATCTGATATCTTTCCTCTATTGTATGCAAACTAGTTATTTCGTTCATGATAGTGCATAATTCCCTGCAATATATAGCCCATCCAAATATTGTCGCTCGAAAGAAATTACCTACTCAAAGACTTGCCAAGTGACAAGAGAATATCATAAATAATTATTGAACTGGCAGATATCGCCGGCGTTCATTAGATAAATTCCTAGAAATTTTACAAGAAACGTAGAATGGTATCAACGGGTGCAGAATGATGTTCTACAAATTTCTGTTAATGGAAACTCTCTATGATTTTTGACAAGTTGTATGCACATTCCATGTCAAGACTAATTATCATAACAAGAAGTATCCATAAAAATTATTTGTTCAACTTTTGAACCAAGTTTCCACTTCCTTGTCCAATATGCGACCTCTGCACCTAGTTTGACAGTATATTTAGATTATTTTTGTGAACCCCAGCTGTTCTGAAACGTAACATAATTATCTATATCGAGTGCTTCGATGACATACCCATAGCGGCAGATATCGGAGAACTGGTAGATAGGCTAGAAGAAAACCTTTGAAAATATTTATATCCATAATTAAATTTGCAGTCTAAAGCATAGAGCAAAACTCCATAGCAGTTTTAGATTCAATTTACTTATAAGAAAGAACATATCCAGCACCTCAGTATCCACAAATAAACCACATGCATTACGTTGTACATGCATTGCTATAGAGAATGCCTCCAAAGGCAACAAAATATCTTTAGTAAAATCATTTGTAAGAAAATGGTTCAAAGCTGTTTGAAAAAAAGCTGTTCAGATAACGAAATCTGACGAGGCAACAAATATTAGATAATAACTGGAAGACGAATAAATTAATCTACGCAATAGTATATGAAAAAATTCTTCCTCACTAATATAAAAGATAGAGCTAAGAATAAAACATATTAACACCACATGCAGGATTTCATTATGAACATATGTATTTTGTTACCAAATGGATAAATTGGTTATTAAAAGAAACATGACATAGAACATATATATCACAGCAAACCACAAATCATGAAATATATTAAAAACAAATCTCTAAAATAAATAACATTTTAATCAACAGGAAGCCACTAATCTGCAAGTTACAGGATGCATATCAGACAACAAGGGTAATATACAAGTATATTATTATAGAAAGTATGTATTCAATAAACGGATTATAAATAATATATTCGATAAATATTGTATAAATATGTATGCAATAAGCATGTATGTTGTAGAATTCATGAATTGAAGTATTATATCGATCACAAACATAGGACATTCTTACGGTTGCTTATAAAATGAGAAGGTGTCGTATACAGGATTATAATACAGTACATGACAGGAATACAACGTTATTAAACCGTATCAATAAAAAAAAGAGTCTATGAAATATTTGTAAATATTAAAACAAAATCAATAACGAAAGGATATAAAATACAAGTGAAAGAAGTCATGAAATGTAAACAGATTTAATCAATTAACTGTTCTTAAATAGAGAATTGGTGATTAAAATAAAATAGACTGAAATGCCCTGTGATCAATCGTGGCCTCGAAGAATATACCAGCTCTATAATCATTTCATTCAGAAAATGAATAACGGAAGGCATGTGACGTTAATTCTATAGGAACACTACTTTTCTGATCCAGACATAAATGATTATAAGAGAATTATATACATACAAATAAACAACAAGAAATTACATGCAGACATTAAATGTTTCAACAATATTGAAATGCAGGTAAAAGATCACCGCAATGAAGTCGGCTGAATTGGTTAATCTAAATATGATCAATATATACAGAATTAGCGGGTATGAAACGAGGGGTATTGCGGACTCAACTATATAGCTGAAAAAAGTGCCACAAACGAGAGTTATGGATATTATATAGACATACGATAGATTGCTAGAAATCTAATACAGGCGAGTCGAAACATTTGTATTAATTGCGATTGTTCAATCAGTAAGTCGAAACATCTCATACTATGGATGATTGTAGTTTAACGAAGTATAAAAGAGAGTTTGATGTCCGAATTGTTATTAACAATTCAAATAATCAAGATTAGAGTGAATCTGGTATTTAAACAGTTCGAAGTAACAGACATGCTTCGATTTTATGAAATCCCCTCAGCTAATCATACTATTTCAGTTGTAAAAATTAAGACTTTCAGCACACACAGACACGCGCGCGTATATATATATATATATATATATATATATATATAT
>NC_068999.1:15603797-15605404 GCF_001194135.2 Octopus bimaculoides | reverse complement strand
TATATACACGTAAATATTGCTCAATTAATTTTGGCAAGAGTGGGGTGGAAAATAGAATAGGGGTAGGAATTGAAAGGAGAGGATATATAAAAACTGATTGAGATGTGCTGCTCTAAACTGTTCGGAAAATCCATTCTTAGATTTGAAGCATACCGTCTAACTTCGACCTATTATTTTCTTTGCTTATTGAACTTCAGTATTGCTGGGACGCTACCTTGAAGGCTGTAGTCAAACAAATCCTCCTCAGTACTTATCTTAAATCTGGTAATTACTTTATCAAGCCGCTTTCAAAACCGCTTCCTCGCGGGATGTAAACAAGCCACAGCCGTTTGTAAATAATGTTCTGGGAAAAGCATAAACACAAACACACATACATACATAAATGTATATATCTTCGAACGGATCCATACAATTATCCGTCTAGTAAATATCCTTAAATGGTAGGCCTGAAGCTATATTAGGCGATACTTATCTAAGGTGGCCCATATTTTTACGGAAACCAAAACCACCCGCTTGCAAAGTGAGCTCACTAGGAAGCAAGATTGTGAAAATAAAAAAGACTAAGAGATGATACTCTCTATAGATCAAACATTTTAATCATCTAATCCAAAGGAAGTTTCCACGTCATCCATTGTTAGATTTTAAATATGAGAAGTTTTCCCTACATTGAACATTTAAAATTCCCTATATTATATAACCTAATTTGTGAGACTAATGTATCCATGAAAAAATCTTGTATATATATATATATATATATATATATATATATATATATATATATATATATATCACTGGCTAAAATTATTTGCTTTATTGTTATTTCCATAACCATGTAATCTTTTTTAATATTTATTAAGAATATTTTTAACAAACATGAGAAATAATATCCAACATTTGAGAGTATTACAGGGATTTAGAAACAAAAAAGCAACGACAAAAAACGTAACAAACTACGAAGGAAAACTGAAAATACGTTTAAATTTCTTTGGAAATATGAACAATATTTCGGAAAATTATATATGTATGTGGTAGAATTTTTTCCTTGTAGTCTGCAAATATATATTATTCTAAAAATTTCTGAAAATGTGATAATTTTATATTAAAGATGAATATAAATATTAATATTTCAATTGAAAATTTACATTAAGTTTTGCTTCTACTTATTTCATATTGGATTAATAATTGTTTACATTTTAGGAGTCTTTTGCTTCTTATGTATACATACATATATATACTCCACACGAAATGAATACTCTCAAAAATCATATGCTAATTTCATGTTTTTTTTTATATTTTTGTATTTCATGTTTAAATTTCATTTATGTATTCTATTAAACAATTTCATGATTGCAACGGAGAGGTAAATGGAATACAGCTTTTATTCTCAATAATAGGTGATATATGTGTATATATATATATGTATATATATATGTGTGTGAGTGTGAGTGAGTGCACGTGTGCGTGCGTTCTTGTGTGTGTGTTTGTGTGCGTACATATATATATATATGTGTATATACAAATATGTATACTAATATATATGTTCACACACACATATATATATATTTACATATATACATACTCATACACGTACATACAAATATATATAT
>NC_068999.1:15599607-15603742 GCF_001194135.2 Octopus bimaculoides | reverse complement strand
TATAATGTATGTGATTTTTACTCTTTACATCATTTCTGTTTTGTTTCAGATATTTTAGTAAGATAAATGAAACACCTTGTTAGATTAAATTCCTGATGTTATACCATTTCTTCTTGCATATTTTGCTCTATTGTCTATATGTTTTGCATTTTTTATAAAGAAGTTTCATACCTGAATATATATGGAGTAATTTTATAACTTGGTTTTAGAACAACGAGAACCTTACTTTTTCATTTAAGTAGAGCGTTGATGTATATCATTATGGAATTTATTAATGTGTTGTATATGTTACCTTGCTTATTTAAACTAATTTTTCATATTGAGTATAAATGAACAATATGAGTTTAGAAATTAACATACATTAATATCATATTAAAATAGAATTTATTCATATAATAAAGAATTCTGTGTACTAGTAACGTTGTTGAACATAACGGAGCTAGCTGAGTAGAATCTTGTCTTATAAGATATCCCTTGCAATTATGTTTAATTTTACCATCGCAATATCTTTCTGGGCATCATACAAAAACAATTAAACGCAAGAGTATTGTGTGAGACGCCTATACATACATATATATATATATATATTTATATTTATATGTATGTATATATATATATATATATATATATATGTAGACACAGTAATGTATACAAGGAAGCTATCTAGACAGAATTGAGTCAGTATTCACAAGACTACCTGACATATCTTCATTCAATGTTTTCATATAGAAACAGTGTTGTGATGAAATTCAGAGGTGTTATTTCCCATTTTAAGTTACTGTATCAATTTTATTGTTCGAAGAAATACTGCTCGGTTTAGACGGCAATTCTGTCACATAAGACAACACGTTTCAATTTCTGAGACGTAAAGCAGAATGATTCCCCAGGGAACCACAATTCTATCATACACTTAGAAATATTAACCGAATATTTTTAAAATCGTGTCCCACCCTTCTTTAAAAGAGGAAGTGTATATTGAATAATATATTCCTATATTATTGATACGATGATCATGATTTCAGATGATAAGATTATCATGCTCTTGAGTACAATGTTTTTTACTACAGGACTGTTTAACCAGGTTTGCTGTGAGACTAAACAATAAAGCACCGTAGCAACACGAATTAAAAGATATTCGTTTCCTTATTTCCCCACTTGACGTTTATTAAAGAAAAATATCATTATTCTCATCGACTGAACATCTATATACAAATTGTGCATGATACATAGCTTAATTTCAGTGAGGCCTTTATTTGTGTCCATATACTTTGCAGAATGTTTCAATAAAAGGAAAATATGTAATTCTTGTATCACTTCATACAGAACTTGGATACTACAATAATGCTTTTCTTGTATTATACTAGGCAGAATTAACAGGATGAGCTTCTCTTCTTTTTATACCTATACTCTTAAATCTAAACTCTCAAACATAATTATAGTCACATGTTGGATATCTCGCCTTGTAATATGTTTTAAGTATATAACGAAGAAGCTAGATGTAAGATGTCACTTAATGTAGATATGTCAAACATCAAAATTATATTATTTCCTTACACCCTGTCACATTATCCGAAACACCAGAGTTCCTAGAATAAATTATTATATTTTTTTCTTTTTTCAGATGGGACATTATTTCAACGTGCAATACTCCAAAGTGGATCAGCGTTAAGCTCTTGGTCTGTTGCCAACGATCCAATTGGCTGCACGCACCAGCTTGCCTTGAGCGTCAACTGTTCCATCGACGATTCACAAGACCTCATTAAATGTCTACGAAATAAAACTTTCTCAGACTTAGTAAAAAACGCGCCGAAACCACCAAAATATTTTTCCTGTTTCGCACCCGTCATCGATGGTAAAAACATCATACCAAAGTCCGTGGAAGAGTTAATTAAAAAACCAGTCTCAATGTTTTCCAACGCAGATCTAATGTTCGGGATCACAAAAAATGAAGCATATTCTTACTTCGATCAGGAGGACGTGGAAAATGGAATCTCCGAAGAAAAAAAGGAGAAAATGCTACGTACTTATGTACACAACAGGTTCCAGTTTCACAGACAAAAAGTTTATGAAATACTTGACCATCACTATGCCGAGTGGAGTAAGAAGACGACTCCGAAAAACCGCCGGGATAGTCTTTTAGAACTACTCAGTGATGGTCAATATATTGCACCGTTACTAAAAGTGGGACAGCTGCATGCTAAAACTGGCAATACATACTTTTATTATTTCACATATACGTCACAGTCTGAAGAAAAAGGCAAATTGTCTGGGGGAGATGAGCTTCCGTATATTTTCGGGGCTCCCTTAGTTGACGGCATACAACCTTTTAGCACGTCATCGTATTCGAAGTCAGAACGAATGCTAAGTGAAGCAGTGATGCGTTACTGGACGAATTTTGCAAAATCTGGGTAAGTGGACTATTTAACTAATAGATATTTTATTTTTAAAATATGTTGTAAACTATAAACATGTTTTGTATTCGAACTTTGTTTAAATGTAGAAGAGGAAGAAAATTTGTAATCACTAATCAACAAATATTTAATTATTTGTGTGAGAGCTCTAATAGAAACATGTATGTGTGAATATATATATACACACATACACACACATACACATACATACACACACATGCGCTGCGTATTCCATTTATTATTAATGACCCTTGCCACATAAAATAAATTGCAATTCGCAATACACAGGTGAATATATGTTCAGAAATATAAATGTTTTATGCGTCATAGAATTGTATGCAGATGGAAAAGTGCGAGTCATCTATGCTTTCTGTGAGTTTTAAAATCAGAAACATAACTAATTCTAGATATAAAGACATTTACGGAAAATTGTTCTGTGAGTGCCAAAGTTTTCAATTAGTAGATGGTGTCTATTCTAATTAAATACAATTACCACATGCCGCCTCAGTCGATGATTTAGCCTCACAACGGAATTATCTTGAATAATATATGCGTTCAGTTTGTGTGCGATCTTACCTGATAGAATAAACATGATTATTGTTTTAAAAGCACATGTTTTTCATGGCTTGTGTTGCTTTAGGGAAATAGTTAACCAAGCTTACTGAATTATCTATTCACTAAATACTCATAAAAACTATTGTTAAAATAGTCTCTACTGCTGGAAATGTGTTTCTTAAATGATATTACAAGAGCAATAAACTCTATATTGCTATTCCATGTTTCGCATAACTGCATTTTGATACAGTTAAAGGCACCATTCTTCAATCAGTCTGTAATTTTGGTTACAAAATATATCGGGAAAATCAGCATTATGTACACTGAGAAAATAAAATTTAAAATTCATCATGTAAAACGTTTAAGCGTTGAAAGGAAACTTAGGTATAAGGTTAAAACGAAATTACGTAACACCACTTCACCCTGCAACATGTCCTTTTGAAGGATAATGAATAAGAACCTACCAGAATTGCTCTAATGATATCACCTGTTTCGAAAAATCTAATTTTATCAAATGTATCCTATATAGAGTACAACTCATGTGTTGTTCGTTCATCATTTGTTTTGTTACATCGCTGTAGCTATATATTTTTTTCACTTCCTCTTACATGTTATCACGCCGATACCACGAATGTCTATACTATTGCCTATTCTATGATTCTTTCTCTTTTGATTTAATCTAGTGATTTTAAATGTAGGTACTACAGTCCCTGGGTTGCAATGAAAAGTTTTTTATATACGTCCTGATGGCATAAGAGACGGTAGATGGGCGATAGATGTATCTTTTTTTTGAATTTTAATTGTAAAATAATAAATCCAATATTAGAATATTGCAATAATAAATGCAAAATTAGCAACAATAAAAAAAGCAATACCGAAAAAAAAATACGGAAGATTGACATAAAAAATAACAATGATTACTCCCGAATGTGAATAATTAATTAAACTAAAGGGAATATACACTATATACAAACAAAATCTAAGTAAAACGATCTTGTCAAACGTTGTGCGATTTCATAGACATTTATTGCTGAATTCCTTACATGTGTATACATCTAAGTTTGTGAGATTCTGTGCTAAGACACACATACATACATACATACACACATACATACATACATACATACATACATACATGCATACATACATACATACATACCTATATATAT
>NC_068999.1:15596874-15599435 GCF_001194135.2 Octopus bimaculoides | reverse complement strand
ATATATATATATATAATAAAAATTTGTTACAAAAACAAAATAGAAACTACACGTGGAAATGTAAGGGGAAAGTTAGAAGAAAAATAAGCGAAAATGCATATTGGAAATCAAAAAAAGTAAGGGCTTTTTATGAAAAGTAACGATAGATATATACAATTAGATGAACTGAGGTAGGAATAAAAGTAATAAAAGTCATTATTGTGAGCTGTTAAAGAGATTCAAAAACATACCGGTTTCGTAATATTACTAATCATTACTTTGAATGCACACCGAATACTGAACGGTATCAGATCTACTAGTCCCTGAGTAAAAAGATTATGTGTAAGGAAGGTAAGTAGTTCTGAATTTGGTGCAATTACGGTAGATATAGATCTGTAATGTGAATAGTGTATGGGATGTATGGTGGTTATTGTTATTAAATGGATGGTTAGTCGTGTTCTATATGATGTTATGTGTTCGTATTTAGTTGTGGAAGATATTTATTGATGAAAGTTGCTTCTTTATTCATTCTTTGTTGTATTGAGGTGTTCTTCGGTCATCGCCAAAATACAGCATGCACGAACAACATGTTTAGGAAATCTCAATATATCTAGCGGGGCACTCACTTCTTTATGCATGTACCTGATGTGACAAACTGCACAGATTGCTGCAATGGAAATAGATGCAGAAAATCCTACTCATCAAGGACACCTGCAGGATGTCTCGAGACGATCGTTGTACTGAATAAAGAATCTGTGCTAGTTTTATCTTCCGTTTCCTTCATCAATTATTATTATCTCCATTAGCAATGTGGAATTCCTAAGGTAGGTCCAGCGGATATATACCGCAACCATGGCAGACACTAGGTAGCCCAAACTGTGAACGCTCTTTACTCTGCACGCTAATATACTTATACACATTTGTCCAAATAATTACACACACACGCATATGCATACATACATACATACATACATACATACATACATACATATATTTATATATATATATATGTCTGTCTGTGTGTGTGTGTGTGTGTGTGTGTGTGTGTGTGTGTGTAGTATATATAATTTCAGCCTACTTGTGACCCAGAAAGAACACCACTGACCATTGACCATGCAAATGCTAACAATGCCTGAAGATGAGGTCATTGCATCTGCTTCATCCGAGTTCGAGCCTGTGGCGCCCTACCCCTACTCCACTGGTCAATGGGAAGTTGTTCCGCAGTTGATTGCCTGACCTAAACTTTTAATCAAATAAAGCTTGCACATTACCTGACACATCTTTCCCACCCTCCTGACAAGCTAGGACAAGACATTCTCTCCTAATAGAGGCCACAGAGTCAGGTATGTCGGACTGCCATGATTTCAGGCGCAACCAAAATGTCCCATGCCGTTCCTTAATATCTGGTTTTATATCAGAATGGACTTCTCCATGAGGCTTGCTTTAACAAAAGCTGAGAGCTGCATCACTTCCAGTGGTTGTCAACATTCCGGACACCAACCCGTTGAAGGTACACTAAGTTAACCCGGCTTTTTAACAGCTCTTGTTTTTAGTCCTGCTGGGTTTCTAGCAACCCTCCTCAGCAGGCAAGACTAGTGTCGGTTTAATCAACGACGAACCAACCATGTACCAGGTTGTACTGATTTGCATTCTACCATTAGCAGTAAAACTCACAACAGGCCTCGCAAGTAACATTATACGTGCATGTGTGTATGTGTGTGTGTGAGACAGCCTTTTATCTTTTACTTGTTTCAGCCAGTAGATCGCGGCCATGCTGGGGTTACAGCCTTGATGATGTTTTGTCCAGTCTGATACTTATTCCAGCGTTTCTTTTGCCGAGTGACGTAAACGCACTAACACTGGTGGTCAAACGGTGGAGGGTGTGTAAACACAGGCAGATAGACGCACATAAATATATATATACGGCAGGCTTCTTTTCAGTTTCCATCTACCAAATCAACTCACAAGGCTTTGGACGACCCGGGACTATAGCTGAAGTCGCTTAAAGAAGATGCCATGCAGTGGTTGGGAAGCAAGCTTCTTGCCACGCCTGCGTAAATTTATAATGCCATGTATGTACGTTTGCAGTACCATTGAGAAATGTTATAATGAAATTTTTGTATTCATGTCTTGACTGATTTATTATCTCCTTTATATGAAAGAAAAATTTTGTAGAGAACATAAATGTATAGGCATGACACACTTGTATTTCCTTGCGGTGTTGCTAACGTTTGTATTAAGCATTTTATCTCAATTATCTATATACATCGCAGTGATATTCCTTTCCTATATATATGATAAGATCCGAGATATTACCATTAGATATCCTAAGCAATAAAACGTATTCCCAATATCCTTGTTCGATATTTCATATGCGTATATTGTGAATGTAAACTTCACTAAGTACGATAGGTGCTCTTAAGTGTATAAATATATATCAGTGTTTGTATATACAAATTCGTCTTGTTTTAATTCGCCGCCAATTTGATGGATTGGTGTAATAAATTGTGAAGATATAATTTCGATAAATATTCCTTTCATTATGTGAGCGTGTGCATATATATGTATATATATATATATAT
>NC_068999.1:15590497-15596022 GCF_001194135.2 Octopus bimaculoides | reverse complement strand
CACGAGATATAAATATATATATGTACATAATTATGTATATGTACACACACACATATGTTGAATTTGCTTCTATAAATATATATTTGTACACACGAACACACACATATACACAAACAGGCATACACATGCACAAGTTTTCTTTTAGCTACAACAATTTCAATCACTTTCATATGCCTAGACAATTCTCTAACTCCAATGTTTATTATGAATTTAGCAATTCGTGCGATATGTTAAATAATTCTGGAAATTAATTATCCTTTTGTATTAATACTTTTGTATTTATATTAGCAGAAAGCATTGAATAATCTCTAAAGTTTAAGTGTCTGATTTTCCTTTGGAATATTGTTACCGGGTCTCCTCATTCTTTCGTTTCTGCTGATTATCACTCTCATTTGCAAACATTACGCTTAGTTAATTTTATCATTAAGTATTTATATTAAATATCTACCTCTATATTAATACGGTGTAGTCTTTGTTTGCACTGGTAAGATAAATTGACTATATGCATTTCCCCGAAGGTATATTATACGACAGACATTTTAACATCGGATGTAATTTGGTAATGTCATTCTAAATACATACAGCGGAGTATCAGTCGTCTGATTACTCCCTTTTCATTAATTTGACATTTCAAATTAAACTTATCTGCTATTCGTTTCCCTTTTGTTCCGGCACATCTGCAGAAACGTGTCTATGGGTAACACATTAACGCACCACTGCCGCTCTATAATCAATTTGTATGGAAGTTTGAAATATGTTATCGACACACTATTTACAAGTTGCTTTCTCTAACATCTAAGCATCAATGATCGATGGAATTGCATAAGAGACGGCGGACGGAAACAAGGAAAAACACAGCTGCATTGTAAAACAAAAACTTTTCAACCGGAAACTGGAGTTGATGTTATTTGTTACGCTCTAGCTACTTGTACAACTGAAGTTTCACGCAACTTCAATATGCAAATTGCAGTCTGTACTCATAGACAACATATATATACTCAATCTCACACATTATGCTCACATACTTATATGTTGTGTCGGTTCTATAAATGACAAGTACATTTGTCAACAGTATTAATTGCTTTGAGATCAATGACAACACACTGACAAAGAGGCTTCTATAGTGTACACCGCATGATGTATATGAACCAGTCATAGTTACAAGCTCACTTTTCAATATTCCCATTCAGTTCTCATATTAGTCCTTTCTTTTTCAAACATTAGTTTATTGATACTGAATTGTACAAAAGCATAAATTTACATTTGTAAATAACGTTATAGATCTGCTGTTATTTTTACTCATGGACCCTTTGCAGATTAACAGCGTTTAAACTTTTCCTGTAAGACAAAATACTTGAATCACTGACCATAACACCATGTAGACTTTCCAGGGAAATAGATCAACACAAATATTCAAACACCAAACGCATAAAACTGGTTATCGTTTCCCTATTCTTCACTGCTAATTGTAGTTTCTTTAGGCTCGAGACACATATGGCTAGACATAGATGTTACATCAAATTTTGTACCTTGTTGCAAAGCTCTTCTGCGTACCTATTGACTCTTCTTTCGAATTCAGCAACATCTATCCTAATCTCTTTTCGATGAAATCATTTATTTTCTAACTCAAATTAAAATGTTTTCACTACTGACAGAGTTTGTTAATTGCTACATTTTCTAGGCATAGAAATAAATTTCAATTCAGGAATGTAATTAATTTACGCCTTAAAATACTATCAGAAATCAGCATTTAGAATTTTATATCATTTGTCATCTGTTCATTAAATACATTCGAAATTTCATAGAAAATATTTGGTTGTTCAAAATAGAAAAAGAAGTTTTTTTCAAACAATTTATTTTATTTATATATTTGTTTAGCTATTTATTTATTGGTAAATTGTTTAATCCATTTTACGTAGCTAAAATAACTGATCTTTAGGAAATTTTTCTGATAAATTCATTCGTTGGAAGCACACGAAAAACAAAAAAAAAAAGAAATGATGTGTACTATGTTTGGTTAACATAATAGTTTGTAATATATATTCTCAAGGGAGACATTATTGTATCTCATAATTTGATATATAAATAAAATTGTTAGGTTTAACAATACTATTTGACGGTTAACAGATCATATACTAAATGAATATTTCATAATCCCACATAGAAAAAGAGAATATATAAAACAAAACAATATTCTTAAGCAAAATATATTTAGAAATACATATAACATGAATTAGTGATAGTTGACCAGCATGAATTACTTGAAAAGCAATCACAAAATCAATGTGGAAAAATGAGAGTATTGTAGCAAATAAGTTTTTCTAATTTTGGTACAAGGACAGCAATTTTAGTGGGAGGGTTATTCCATTACAATGACCCCAGGACTTGAACAGTTCGTTATTTCATCGTTTCCGGGAGAAGGAAATGCAGAGTTGACCTCGGTGGTATTTCAAATGAAAACACAAAAGAAATACTGCCATGTATTTTACTTGCCTCATTAATAATATGAACCAAAATAATTCATTCTACAATAGGCACAAGTCCTCAAATGTTTTGGGAGGTAAGAGTCGCTTATATTAACCCCGACTGTCCAACTGTTACTCACTTCATAGATAAGGAAAGGATGAATGGCGAATCTCAAACTCGATGGGATTTCAGCTCAAAACTTAAAGAAGAACGAAATCCTGCTTAAACATTTTGCCCCACATAGTGTCGCTTTAATACGTGCTGTAATAATATTCACGTCTTGTTATTGATTCGTTAATGCTTTTGTTGTTACTTATTAACAATTCAGCATTTTCTGAGGGGAATAATATTTCAAAACTCCATTGGCTTTTTGAAGAGTGCCGAGCTGGCAGAATAATTAGCACTGGGGTCGATGTAACCGACTTACCGACAAGCGCCGAAATGCTGGGCTTCTGTCAAAATTTGAAACCAGTGATAAAAAGATATCTTAAACATAGGCGCAGGCTTCCCAACCACATGTTTCCGAGTACAGTCCCACTGCGTGGCAACTTAGGCAAGCGTCTTTCTACTATAGCTTAGAACCGACCAAAGTCTTGTGAATGAATTTGGTAGACGGAAACTGAAACAAGCCCGTCGTATATATATATATATATATATATATATATATTTGTGTTTCCTTGTTTGTCTCCCACCATCGCTTGACAACCAATGTTGGTGTGTTGACCTCCCGTAACTTAGCGGCTCGACAAAAGAGACCATTAGAATAAGTACTAAGCATACAACAAAGAATAAATCCTGGGGTCGATTTGTTCGACTAAAGGTGGTTCTCCACCATGGCCGCAGTCAAACGACTGAAACAAGTAATAGAATAAAAGAATAGCGATAAAAGCCATAATTTTAACGACAATAGCGGTGATGATGATGATGATGATGATGATGCAGGAGAAAGAGGAGGTGGAATAGGATCAATTATATTATGATATAAATAATATAGTTTCACATAATTATATGACAGAGAACTAATAGATTTAATATAGTATTTCTTAATCGGAACAAGATAAAATATCTTGATAATTTTCTCTTTCCAACGTAATTCGTATTTTCGAATTATTAAACAGAATCATAATGCATAGCTAGTATTGAAAATACACGGGAAACCATGATTCGTAGGAAATGGTTTTGATTTACACGCTCCATATTTCATCAATGTAGAACGACTAGCAAAGATTGTTTACAAAAATCTACAACTGCGGACATTACGTTGAAAATATGAGAAATGACATTCTCCTGCTAGCATCAGATGATGAAAAATATTCAAATTGATGTCTCGGATAATTTTAACCGATGAAGAGATCGTAAAGAAACAACAAATCAAGTTATTTTAGGATAAGTACGTTTAGAAAAAAATAAGTATGTTAAAGAGCAAAAGAAGTCTAGCAACAATTCCTAGGCATTCCTTCTGCTTGATGTAAACTGAAGCTAATATTATCACTTTTAAGAAAATATATGACACTATGCTCCAGAAAATCATCAATGAAGAAGAAGACCGAACTCTATATTCTGTGAGTCAATGGGTAGACAAAAACAAAATGCAACTAAACGAGGGAAAATTTGAGCTGATGTATTTTGGAAGAAAGTCTGTACTCTCTTCCTCCAGGGGAACCGCTCACAGCATCTAATAATATCAGAGACCTAGGTGTACTTTTCAGATCGATAGAATAAGTAACAGTCGAACACTGGGATCGATGTTTGGAGGTGTGCCTTTGCCACACAACCAAACCCTAACCCAAACCTTTATATCGAGAGACGTTGATTTGCAAAGTTGGTATTTCTTCTAGATCTCTGTTTCTTGATTTCACATCATGCAGAGGACACATTAACCGTTGTCTGTTAGATATTTACAAATCAAGTAACAGAGAAGATTTTAAAAGACTAACACTTTTCACAAATTTATCGAATTTTGTCATTTACAGATTAAGGTGATGCATTGTCAGAATCAAAGTCTACAAAGTGACCTGTTAGCGCATCGAAAATGTTCATGCTTGTTTTGAATAACTTTAATTATAACTCAACAACTGGAGTTTCACTAATTCCATAAGAATTAGTGAAATTCTTTGCATGTTATAAATAATTTTCTCCATTGAAATTATAAATAGCAATTTATGTGCACGATATCTTGCATTTTCCAGTTCTGTATTTTAGAATGTTACACACACAAAATTTAAACAAGTATCATAAATAGGCACAATGTATCACCTCGGTTTTTTTCCGATTTTCTCACACAATAATTCTAAAACCGATCATTACAAAAATTTATTTCTATTATAAGTACGTGGGTACATTTGCAGGAAAATTACTGCGAACAGTTAAGGAGAAATTGGAGTCGGCATGCAACTGCTGAAACATAGATCTTTGTCTTTCGTAAAAGTAAATACTACAGAAAAAGCACTGACGATACCAGCAGGTACTTAGCAACAAGAATACGTCTCAATGGATGAACGAACGACCTCATAGACGTTATAACGAAATGTCTTTAAAAGTTGCAACATGCATGACACGTAAGTTAATGTAGAACATCGGACATCTAAAACAAAAAAATGGCCATAACTAAAATGCACTTACTCCTCGATTAGGATTCATCTACGACTAAACATGAACACCAAATTGATTACAAAATACTTATTCAGGAATGGCTAGTACCATCACATTTCATTTTATCAATGCCATTTACCTTGGCTCACAGTCTGTACTGTGCAAGCAAGCATTGCAAATTTACGTCAAGCTTACTTACAGCAACCAGATTTTAAAAGACTTGACCATAAACTATATCTCCCTGTAGTTTTTGTAGCTTGGAAATAACTGTCAGCTAAATGAATCTACAATAGATTTTAGTGTAAAATCCACTCTGAGAATATTATTATATTTTATCTACATTGTATGTATTTTTCGATATTCATACATACATACACGCACGCACACACACACACACACACACACACACACACACACACACACACACACACATATATATATATATATATATATATATATATATATAT
>NC_068999.1:15586851-15589982 GCF_001194135.2 Octopus bimaculoides | reverse complement strand
ATATATATATATATATATATATATATACACGCGTGCACACTTACACACACACACATATATATATCTTATTCTCTGCCAAAATACACAAGCTGCAGACAAGTTTTATGAGGTACCGATGCTAGAGAAAAGAGATAATGTATGCTTTATAGCATTATTAATATTGGTAGAAATATAAGATAGGCGTACGCCGAGTTTTCAGAATGATTGATGAAGTTGGCAATGAGATTTAACATTATATTAGCATAAACTTGTTATATAGAGAAAAGTGAGAAAATATGTGTTAATGGGATTTCTTACAAAGGCTTTATACTGTGAAAATTTACCGAATGTGGATAGCAGTTTTAGATATTTGTGTGTTCGAAGTACTAAAGTGATTAAATGGCATTATTACAAACAATTGGTATATTTATAGGGATATATTCTGCTTCAGCTTGTATAGATTACTTCTAAATTGTTTTCAGACCAGCAACATCAGTGTTAACTGGGCATCAGATATAAATAGAGATAACAGAAACGTGAACTCTAACTATTGCAGAGTAATTATGAATGTTCCCTGGGGATTCAACGTTCGAATGCATTTCTGATTCTGAATAAATGAATATTTATTGGTTACTTCACATCGAAGCTGGTATACAAAAACGATATCTTAACAACAGGACACAGGAGATTTAAGCAAACATTTTTTTCATAACACAGTAAGACAAAAAATTTAACCTTCTACCACTCGACTCAATATAACCGATAGTTAAATACACCCTTTATATAACCATCCTGTCTTTCATAAAAGAAGACTCGCTGGATAGTATATACCTAAATATACTACACCTAAACAAAATAAACAAACAGATGAATGAGGTAGTCAAGCATGGAGAGGTTTTAATCCTAAACCTAATTAAATTGCATGATTGGAATTTGATGAAGAACTGTCATTCAGCTATCTTCATTTAAATTATAATATTCATATTTTTAATTTCTCTCAGATACTCTGAAGACACAGAGTAAGAAATAGTCCCCGTAGTACTGAAGACTGCAACAAGCTTTTAACTTAAATCCGTATATCTTTTATATTTCGTATCATAATATGTGTGCAAATGATTCATTGCATATAGGTACCGATGGATCAACTATTGCTTCATAGCATTTGTGAAAGTAAAACTTGGACGAAATAAACATTACATGATATTTGTAATTCAAAAGCACTTTCATCGACTTTCCTATCGTTTACATATTTCTTCGTTGATCTTTTACACGTTTCAAACATTAAAACTGCGAGCATTCAGGGGCACCGCTTCGAAGAATTTTTAGTGGAATGAAACGAACCCACTACTTTTGTTTATTTAGCCTTGTGCTTATTCTGTCGATTTCTTTTTCCGAACCGCTATGTAGCGGGGAGATAAGCACACCGACACCAGTTGTCAAACGTTGGTGGGAAACGTACAAACACACACACACACAAACACACACACACACATTTACACACACACAACGGACTTCATTTAATTTCTATCTACCAAATCCACACAGAAGGCGTTGGTTCCACAGGGCCATAGTAGAAGACACTTGCCCAAGGTGCCACGCAATTAAACTCGCACTGGAATTATGAGGTTGGGAAGCAAGCTTCTTGCCACACAGCCACACCGTCGAATTATAGCATACACTCACGCCGAAACATACACAGAAGTACATATGCATACATGAATACCAAGGGGCTTCGATCAACGAATTTCAGATCTACTGAATTATATATTATTTTATAGATATTGATTTCATTTAACCTGCGAAGTGAATATTCAATAGTTGCAGCCATTGTTTTAGTAATTTTCAGGGACAATCTGCGTGAAATACTAACTGAGAATAATGACGATTGAATTGCAGTTACACCCTACCCAAGGGGATCAAAGCAAGTTTTATTCCATCCAAGTTCTCTTATATCTCTGCCTCTCAGATCTTTGGAAAATGAAACTTATCACGGAGTATGTTCGAATCCTACTGGATTCAGTATGAATAAACTGTACCCAATTCTTTTAATATGGAAATGTGGTCCCCATTTAAATTGTTTACTTCTGATCATTGATGCATTTTCTTATTCAGAGGGTATGGTTAAGCAAGGTTATTGAACTCAGCATAAAAAAAACCCAAACTACATATATTGAAAAACATTTATAGAATATAGTATGGAAATACCGTTTCCATATTTGGAAATTATTATGGAGAGTCAATTCGAAATGTCATATTACAGATTGTTATCATGAATTAGAGTAAATTCCAAAATAAATTACCTACGAGGATCTAGCTTCGGAGGTGTATGTATAGATAGGTAGATAGATAGATAGATAGAGAGAGAGAGAGAGAGAGAGAGAGAGAGAGAGAGAGAGAGAGAGAGAGAGAGAGAGAGAAAGAAAGACTGACAGACATAGTTATATACTTACAAGAAATTATAAATATATATCAAGTGAACTACATTTCAAAAAAAATGTAGTTTAAAAAGCGGTTTAAGAAATATATGCATAGAAGCATATATAAGCCATATTTAGATACTATTTCAAGAGATTAAAAAACACACATAAACAAAATTACATTTATACAAAGGTCTGTAGGTATACACAGGAGTACGAGAGTGTATTTATGTATGGAAGTGTGTGTGTGCGAGTGTGTAGGAAAAGAAAACTCATATATAATGTCTACATAACACACTGAGGCACAGACATAGATACAGACAATCACACGCAGACGAACAACAATACACACACACACATACACACACACATATTCTATAATACTAAAAATGGATGTATGTATGTAAGTATATATGTATGTATGGATGTATCTATCTATCTATCTATCTATCTATCTATCTATCTATCTATCTAGCTATCTATCTATCATAGTCCAATAGTTTGGTCATTGCTTTTATAGTTGCCGAATTTTACTCTCGTTTGATTCTGTTTCTTTATGTTCATAATTATGTTATGCTTAAGATTATTTTTTCGTCGAATGGGGGTGGGTTGGTTTCAAAGACACAAGTGATAAATACTTTATAATCCACAAGAAAAATAAAGATGAAGCAACTCATCCGTTATCAATAGAGATTACTTGATGCTCGCACGCAAGAATGCATCCATTTCTTTGAT
>NC_068999.1:15586067-15586751 GCF_001194135.2 Octopus bimaculoides | reverse complement strand
ACTTTATACGGATATATACTGTATACGGATATATGGAGATATATACTTATGCATACATATACATTCTCACCTATATATTATATATAAATATATATCAATACATACTGACGTATGTATGCATTTATGTATGTGTGTCAGTGTATAATAGATTAACCAACGCTGTTTGCTCATATGCATAAACATCTTCGTGCATGTGCGTTCTTTCCTGTAGTTTTTCATACTCGAGTATGCACATGTTTATCCTTCATACATGCGTTTACATTTTATGAGCTTCCGTTATATGTTTTTATTACACTTTTACTATATATTCCTTTGTTCACAATGGTTTATTGTAGAATAATCAATTAGAATTTCTCTTAGAAATATTTCAAAGCATAAAAGTACTTCAACACGTTAGTGGTAGGATATAGTTCTGCTGGAGTGACTTTACTGCTTCAAATAGTTAACAGTTTATATCGAAAGATTCAAGCGTATCACATTGAGCAAGTCATCTGCCAGTGCATTTTGTACAATATCTTCCAAGACAAACAGTTTTCTTGATACTCTTATGTGTATGAAATACACAGAAGTACATTATAGTTTCCATATATGAGCATGTATCTATTTATGTCTCTCCTTTTTTGCCTCTCTCCCTCCCCTTGTGCATGTCTATATCTCTCTGTACGTATATATATATATATATAT
>NC_068999.1:15583830-15585243 GCF_001194135.2 Octopus bimaculoides | reverse complement strand
AGAGAGAGAGAGAGAGAGAGAGAGAGAGAGAGAGAGAGAGAGAGAGACAGACAGACAGACAGACAGACAGATATATTAATGTACATACTTATATATACATACATATACATACGTGTGTATATACGCGCAGAGTGCGAATGAGAGTGAATGGCTTCATGCACCAATATGTATTGCGAATTTTCTTTGAGTCTCTTCAGAGTTCATATGGAAATTACAATGGTTACAAAATTTATTGTACAATATTTATATAAATTTACTTTATGAGAAACATATCGAAGATCATACAGAAAAAAAAATAATAAATAAATAATAAATAGAAAGAATGCTTTGAATAATAAGATGAAACATCTATGTATAATATGTTTCCGTAGTTTAGAAAACAAGGGAAGTTGAGCATTAGTTTTGAAAGGCTGATATAATTATTGAGAGAGAGTCCAATGAAAGAGAGATGTTACAAGAGAATGATATTAAGAATGAAGGAATGGATAGAACGATGGATGGAATATTAATAAACGATTCTTGGCATACTACACGACTTAATTGAAGATTGGAATATATCGATACTATATTTAAGTATGTATTAAAACAGGAATATATTACTAAGAGTCGATGAGAGCTAATGCATATAAACTTCTATTATTTTTTGTTAGTTTCACCCACACAAGACACCATGTGTATGCCAAAGTAAAGCTTTGAAAATTTATTCAACCCGCTTCGTCATGGGACCATGTGATTGGATGTCTTGCACGTGTAATGTTTTGTAATGCGATTGGATGGTGTGAGGGTGGCTGTATAGATTACAACATTTGAGATACATGATCCTCGTAAAGGGAAATTCTGACAGTTACATCTTGGGAGGGTGTGGTTTTGAGGCTGTGTAGACTTATTGTTGCAAATATTGTAGCGTGCGATGTTTGAAATGCTGATGTCAAAGTAGACAGGATTAACTGACCTTGACAATGTAGGGAACGAAGATTTTTAATATCTATTGGTTTTCGAAAGAAGCTTTTAAAAGTCTAAAGGTAACAAAATTAGCTCGAATTTCTTCGAAAGCATTAATACCACGTTAGGTGAGCTGACAAATACAGCCCTAGAAGCTATTTTGTATTTCACTACGCCCTCAAACTTAGGTTGAGGTAGACGCGTTTTATGTGCCAATAAGGCCCAATGAAATATGTCGAGTGCCATTTGTTTTATTTCCTCACTAACTAGCACATGTGCATATATCGTTAGCCACTAAACCTTTTTCAATTTTCTCTCCTTATTTATTTTGTGTTCCTTTCTGTCGAAGAGCGTAGGCTCGAAACGTAAAAGACTTTCTCACTCCCCGAGCGTTAAACTAATACACCTGTTTGTTGTTTACACATCCGTCTTCGTCTTTTGTTTTTTTTGTAAATTATGACTATATATATA
>NC_068999.1:15577484-15583507 GCF_001194135.2 Octopus bimaculoides | reverse complement strand
ATATATATATAAAGAGACAGAGAGAGAAAGAGATAGAGAGATGCATATATACATATGCATAAAAATTGAAATGTTTCACTGTGAGTCAATGGAAGAGATACTGTTAATCTTTATTTAAAACTAATTTCTTCTAGCGACCCAAGTTTCACGTAGCTGCAATCTTCAAGTGAACTGTCAACTATATTTGTGCAGGTTTTCTACCATTGAATCATGTTATTTTGCCTAATGTTAATTGTTTTATTAGCTGATTACTAATGTTTTCTAAATACAGCATTGACTACGAATGTCATCCGCCAATTTTATATTATTTTCTAATAAATCTTGAGTCTGTTTTCCTTTTATTTTCTCTGTAAATCGATTTTTGTATCTTGGTTGTCTTATAATTATTTCTGAAATTGTTTGCCGTTCTTCAGTTCATTGTCCATTCTAAAAGTGAGCAAAATACTGCAATATATAAATAAATATGACAAAGTGCCTCAATCAAAAATAAATACACTTAGTGTCGACATAATCATCCAAGAAAAGTTTTCGACTAAGTAACATCATCCTACAAATATGTACTAAAATCTAACACTTTCAGAACAAGATTAGTACACATACAACACATACACGCGTGACACCTTGGGCAAGTGTCTTCTACTATAGCTTCGGGCTGAATGGATTTGGTAGACGAAAACTGAAAAGAAGCCCGTGGTGTATATATATATGTGTGTGTGTGTGTGTGTGTGTGTGGGTGGGTGTGTGCATCAATGGGCAATTGTTGTTGGTGTGTCTACGTTTCCCTAAATTAGTGGTTTGGCAAAATTGATCGATAGAATAAGTACCAAGCTTACAAAGAATAAGTCCTGGAGTCAATTTGTCTGGATAATAGGCGGTTATTCAGCATGGCCGCAGTCCAATGAACGAAGCAAGTAAAAGAATAAAAGATTAAAATAATACAAAGCAAAACTCGAATACAGACACAAGGCTACGCAGATGAACTATAAACCAAATACAGCAGAAAAGTATATATATCAACTGGTTTCACCGTCCATTTTAGACAAACACCAATGAGAGATATGGCGAACATTTGTTCGTTTATTTGTGTTACTTTATTGCACTTCAGTGGATAGACTATACACTATATGTATAAACCCCTCAGACCAGTAATTGCAGTTATCTTGAAGAGCTGCAAAGACAACAAAATATCGATATCCATCATTCTCATCACGCTCAATTTTAGGTATTTAGTGTCATACAGGGATTTTTTCTCCTTCTGTTACTATCTCGCAGCCAATGAGCGCATAAACAAAGCACATTCAATAATGTGACATCGAATTAAACGCAATCGCACACGCGCGCACACACACCTATATATTTTATTTTATTTGGTTTCATGTAAGACAACTCTCAGTTACCAAGCCTGTCGGATTGAAACGGTAATATTCGTCTCCATCTTCGATGAGAATAAACGAAGCAGCACGAGATTGTACGGGATTTCAAGATAAATAAATATTACAGATCGTGAGAGATAACTTATAGAAAAAGCATAATCGCGGTTTCTCTAGCATTCTTCCACCATCATTAAAATCAACTGTATTCACAGTAGATTCATTGATTCCTTAAACTTTTTATGTGAGAATAATCGTTCATGTCCAAATTCATAGAAATATAAATATACAAGTAGGTGCATGGGCATCCATACAAATTGTGTGCGCACACCAAAATGCACACACACACACAAAGCATACATCCAAGTGTATGTGTGTGTGTGTGTGTGAGAGAGAGAGAGAGAGAGAGAGAGAGAGAGAGAGATTATTATTTTCTGAAACATAAAGCACAGTAATTTAATTTTAAATAGTTATAATTCAAAAATGTTATGTTCTCATATAGTCTACTCTTCCGGTATGTACCCTGAGGGAAACCAGCATTAGGTTATACTCCTGGACGTCTTTTATGCGTGTTTTATCCAGGATGGAAGTCCAATGCAGGAGAGACAACAGTTATGATTTTCCTATAAGTTCCCTCCTATGATCTCTATATTTTATTTATTTATATATTTCTTCGAAGATAGAGATTAAGTGCCATATAGCAGGCCTGGTAATTGTTTAGAGATTTCTCTCTGCATGGAACCATTAATAGCATTTTAACCCACAAATAAACAGTATTTATCTACCAACGCAATTCTGAGCAATCATTGTCATCGTTCGATTTTAGCGTATATATGAAAAATTGTTCAAAGACGTGTGGAATAACTAGCGGAAAGGACAAGATACAAACACGGATAAACATCAGTCCACTTTGATTCCAGAACCCCTGAGAATTCGAAACATCGTAATTAGTATACTTCATTTTGTAAGCACCAGTATTCAGACAATGCGTAAAGAAGACAAGTCTTGCTCCTATAAACGCAAGTGCCGTGAAAAAGTTTAAGCTTGAAAATAGAGAATACAAAGACAAGAAAAATACAATTCTGAGTATTGAAAGTCTATTATACAAAGTCGAGTGAATTGCCAGACATATTTACAAAGTTTGTTTCAAATTATTTCTATTCAAATAGAGATTCAAGTATCAAGTAAAGAAGAATGAGACATAAATAACACGCATTCAACGACTTTGTTCATTAGCATGATCATCCGGTTTCTAAAAAAAAAAAAAAAAAAGAATGCAATATAAAAAATTGTGTTACGATTTAAAAATGGAACCGCAACCTAAACAGTTACGCTAGTATTTCAAATAATTGTTTGATCGTCAGATTGTATGTATGTGAGTCAGATATTATATTTTTCATTGTTTCTCATGTTAAACAAGGACTGAAAATATTTAGTCGTTAGAGTGTTAGCTTACGCGTATCAGATATTTGATACGTTAATTTATATCCTCATTAGCTTTTGGTTTATTGATGTTTGTAAATATCAAATACGTGGAAACGAATTATAAATTTCCGTTTCTAATATGATACCACTCGTGTAAACTTTATTCACGCAGATGTAATTTCTACCAGTTTTATGTTCCTTGCCATTTTTGTTTTTTTGTATCTGATCTTTTTTTTCCGGACAGCTTAATTCACTATCAATTAAATGATTCTAAATATGTTTGAACAATAAAATATCTTGTCTATGATTCATATGAACTGAATTGCTAAAAGACAGTATTCTATTGTGAAAAAATAAATGTATTTCTTTAACAACACATCCATTTGCATTAACAGCGTGAACCTCACCGGTGAAATATGATCTACAAACTAATGGGTGAATCCCATAGCAAATATATATTATGAGTACAAATACAAATATCTGAATTTTTGGCAATTTTTGGCAATTTAAAACTGAATTTTTGGCAATTTGTTTGAAACAGTCCAATGTATTTTCCTTCGTTCGCTTCTACTCTAGACATTAAAATTAAGTTTAAATGAAAATTTTATTATATGTGAATGTTCGGCATTTAGTTGTAAAATATCTATAATCTCAACACATGTACTACTGGTTCAGTATTTCCTTATCCAATTGTCTATCCATCTCTGTATTATATATAAATAATCAAATACACATACACACATATATAGCAAGAGTTTTCGTCAGTTTGAGGTTTCTCCGTTGATGGTATACTTGGCCTTTGGAATCCTCGTTCGACACGATGCTTCACTATCTGGGATATCCTAGAAACAGCATATATATATATATATATATATATATATATATATATACGTGAAACTTTTTATGATATTTCCATTCCATAAACTTTACTAACTGAATGAAATTGAGAGAAAACGCGAAGAAAATTACTTTATTAAGAAATTCAAACTCACTCTTAACAAACAATGATTAAATTTATCTTACTTGGGGTCTAGAAATCTTTTCCCTATAATTAAAACACAAAAAAACTCTCAAATGTCATCATTTCTAAAAATAGCAAAACACCTACTGCTGCTGTCCAAAGGAATAGGTATAAAAGACAAAGGAACAGCCAGTCTGTTACAGTATATCTGTTGATGAATGCCAATAGGCATGAAAGTATATACTAGCCTATATATATATATTTAATTCTCTATATTCAATACGCAATATTTCATATATTCAATAAATATATGTGTATATATATGCATGGATATATATGCGTATATATATATATATATATATATATGCATATGTATAAATATACATATGTGTGAGTGTATATATATATATATATATATATATATATATGTGTGTGTGTGTGTGTGTGTGTGTGTGTGTGTGTGTGTGTGTATGTGTTAATATATACACTTATAATAAATATATATTTCTATGTGTGTTTATGTATGGATTTATTTTTCTTTTTTTGTGGGGGTGTAACTTGTATTTATTCGAACTTGTATATATTTTTCTATCGAATGTATCTTAGCTGAATAGTACCTGTAACAGAGCGCCGAACGAAATAACAAAATATTCTGTACCAAGGGCGAGGAAATGAAACCTCATAGGTTGAGTACGGATATGTACTAGGCTCCATTCATTTCATTATACGCTTCTATGTATATCCGTGTTTATGTGCGAAAATTACCACTTCCATTAGGTTGTTAGGTTCACTTATTTCAAGCTTCGAGTTTCTTCGGTACCAAATACGTTTATTTTCCCTGCAGGCTTTATTAAATAGACGAAATACGTTTCCCACCAATTTTTGGTACCGTTCTAATTTATGAAATCAATATATGCTATTGATTATTGTGTCTTTCTTGGATAATGAGAAATTCAATGTGGTTAAAAAGATGGTTATTGAGGACAGTGAATTAATAGACTTGCTTTCATATTGCCTGTATTCTAATTCAATTATATTGCTTTAGAATCCACGATGCACTTTAGAGTAAATAAAAATATGATGATGCACTTTCTGTATGAAGTCAAATATGCATTAAAAAGTGTGTTTATACAAGTTAGCACACAAATGTCAATGTTTCAACCAAAGAATATTTACTAGTACTTACTTTTATCTGAATATATGAATATATAAAATATGGTTTTAACATTCTTTTACATTTAAATTTTAATTTGTTTTGTTTATATGTGAATAAAATTCTTTTTTTATCGGTAAGTATTCTGCCACTTCACGCTACACATCTAATCTCCGCTACCAGAATTTTGGACATAGATATAGGCGTTAGCACAAATACCCAAGTCATGAATAAAATGTCTATTTCTCAAAAATTTAAAAGATAATTTTTCAAAGCGAACAGATGATATGAATTACACAGTAAATTTAAAATCAAGGCATTAAATATCCTGTGTATATACTGCAAAGTTTCTGTATTTTATGTTTTTGTTTTTGAAAAAAATATATCCATATATTTATAATTAACATAGATCCCTTCCGAATATATTTCTATTTTCAGAGATCCCAATAAACCAGTAAAACAAGAATCGGTTCATGGCGGAAGAGTGATTAATCGTTTCATGGACCTCAATTGGCCAAAATACGAAGAGGAGGAGCAGAAGTATATACATATTGGTAAGATGTATTCCAAGCGTTCTTTTTTGTTTTCTGGTAAATTTATTTGTGAGACCTCGTCAGCTTTGACAATTCTAACTGAGTTTCAGATAGTGTATGATGAATTATGATAGTCAGTGGACACCTTTTTTTCCGTTGTTTTTTTCCTTAATAGTAAGTAATGTATAAGTTTGTGGAAATTTGTTTGTTATACATGAAAACGTGTACGAACTTCCATAACTGGTTTACTTTGAATGGATTTTTTCACAAATGCATCGGTATAGAATCAGAAACTTAAATGAATGATCAAATTTATGATCGCGATTGAAAACAGTATCCATAGACGATAGGGAATAGAAAATGTTTAGATTCTTCACATGAATGAAGAGAGCAACTTTTCTTATTCATCTTGTCTTGATCGGTATACGATTGCAAAAATGAACTCTGTAATATATGTGCCATATACAAGATTGTTCCATGATATTGCTTGCCAAATACTTCAAAAATTGTTCCAATATATTTCTTGCCGTCAAGTGACCGATATTCAACTATGACTGTGATATAAATATATGTATGTATAT
>NC_068999.1:15573234-15577313 GCF_001194135.2 Octopus bimaculoides | reverse complement strand
TTGTTTGTGTGCGCGCACTGTCGTACGTATGCATAACAGATTGCTTAATATTTTGAAATAAAAAAAATAAAGCGAAATGGAAAATAAGAACCATATAACGTATCGCGTGAAACTAGCCGCATACCATTTTGAATTATTCTGTGAAAAATCCAATTCCTTCAAATTTGTAATCTCTTTCATATAAACACATTCAAGAAAATAATTGAGTCATTTTAAAGCTAAACTTAATTACACAAATATAGTAACATGAAGCGTAAGAATTGTTTGGTTTAAATCAACGTTCAATATTAACGCAAAAACGAATCTCGCTAGATATTCGTAGTTTTCGTAATTATTTACAATTTTCTTCCGATTGTTTTCAAATTTGGGTATAGGGATTAAGTTTTATGTACTAATTATGAAAATGAAATTCATTCCTCATATAAATCCATAATTGAAGAGTTATTGGCCCTTACCATTTTCAAAATTTGGGTATGTTAACCAATCACAAGCGAGTATTTTACACGTCACCGTGGCGAAAACCTCTGTTTACTATGGAAACAGAGATGCTGCGCATGCACACAAGGAGGAGAAAGAAATATGAGAAAGATAATCTTCTCACTATAATAATACATTTGTGTTTTTCTCCGTCACAACATTTGAATGATAAAGGAAGGGGGGATAAATGAATAAGGAAAGAATGGGTAATGGCGATCTGGAAGTGGGACCGTTTCAACTCTGTGAGTATATGTGCGTGTATGTAAAACATGTGAATATTTATATGTGTGTGTGTATGTGTGTGTGTGTGTGCGTGCGTGTGTGCGTGTGTGTGCGTGTGCGTGCGTGTGTGCGTGTGTGTATATGTGTGTGCAATGGAAGTGGGATGGTAAACATTCAACGCTGAAAAGAAAAATTAAACTGCGTTCCAAAGCTGTGAGTATATGTATGTGTACTTGTACAAGGTAAGTAGCAATGTTTTGACAAGCCGATGCCCACCCCGAGGATGGAAGAGGCAGCGAACGCGCTGCTTTATGATTTACTGGAAATTATTAAACTTTGAGCTCTGGAGTTAAAAGTTACATCTATATGAGACATTAAAAAATTATTTTAAACATAATTGTAAACAGTGACGAAAACCACAAATATCCGAAACTACTTATTAGTAATACATTTACGCTAAAGGCGGTGAGCTGGCAGAAACGTGAGCACGCCGGGCGAAATGCTTAGTGGTATTTCGTCTGCCGCTACCTTCTGAGTTCAAATTCCGCCGAGGTCGACTTTGCCTTTCATCCTTTCGGGGTCGATTAAATAAGTACCAGTTACGCACTGGGGTCGATATAATCGGCTTAATCCGTTTGTCTGCCCTTGTTTGTCCCCTCTGTGTGTAGCCCTTTATGGTCAGTAAAGAAATAAGTAATACATTAAAGCTAAATTTCAGCTGTATACATATATTTTACAAGACAAATAGAATATTAAGTGTAAGAGATTTTAAGGGACTATTTACATTCACTTGTTCGAGAAGATCCTTAACCATATAATTTTTTCATAAAACAGCTTATTTAATTAAACATTCTAACATTTTTGCTTGCAAGAATTTATCGCCACTAGTTTAATGGATTTATAGTGTTAACTTTAGATACATTGAGGTTCGACGTAGATGCACGAAGCGTAAATAATGTAATGACTTAGACTCAAGTACTCCGATGTACGTACGCTCTATATTTGAAGCATTCTGGCATTTGAGGACACTCGAACATTATGATTGAAGATAAGGATGAATCTGCTTACAGCATCTGAGCAAAATATTAATGTATAAGAACATTTTGACATGCATATCGTCTGTGCGCAAGAGGAATTTTTATTATACTAGAACAAAAATATGTTGTTCACGTGCAACCTGCACTCAGAGGTTATATAATCGTAAAGAAGCAAGTTTTCATTCAAAATGCCTAATGAGTGAATGTGACCTGTTACATGCACGAACCAAATTTAATGAGTGTTAATTGCATAGACACCCATACTTGTGTGTGTGTGCGTGTATAATAAACACATGCATGTAGGCACATATCTATTCGTAAAACGTAATTGTGTGTCTACCTGTTTAAAAGATATATATATATTCAGATACACATGCACAACGGCTACATGTGTGTGCGTGCGTGCGTTTTTATAGCAAATGTATCTTACCTGTTTTAAGAAGTTGAAATCAATTCTTTCTTTGTTTTCTTTTCGTTGCAGGAAGGCGTCCAAATGTGAAAGAATATTACCGGGGACAAAAAATTTCTGTGTGGTTAGAATTACTTCCGAAAATTCACAAACCAGATAACTGCAGTCCAGAACATCATCGCTTAGACAACTCAAATAACATGAGTACATACGATGAGCCGGATAGGCTTTTTCACTTTACGGATGTCTTCCCTTCTCCTCCTCCTGTCCCTCCCATTACCCCTCCACCCAAATCGCATTCTCCTTCTACAAATGGTGGTCCATCAACACCTCCACCGAATGGGTACAATGTTGAGTACGCAAACGATCTTTCAACTGGGACAACCCCAGATTACGCGATGGATGATCGACGAACTACGACGGGTACAAACTCACAGAGAGATGCTAGTTCGGCTATTAAAGAAGGAGAAAGTATCGTTCCTCTCAGCATCACTGTAGCTGTCGGCTGCTCATTACTCTTCCTCAACATACTCATATTTGCTGGTGTCTATTATCAGCGAGAACGTATGAAAAAATCTAGACGAGAAAAAGACGATATGGACGAGATCAAATTATCAAGGAAGATTGAGAAGGAGTCGAACAAAATCGGTGGTGTGTCTGGAGTCGGAAGTATGGGTGGAGGAATGGGTGGAAGTAGTATAGGAGGCCCTGAAACCGTTAGTTTAATGTCAACACCCCCGACGCAATCATCACCTACTAGGCAGGCTCAACATAATAATCCATCAAATAATTCTAGTAAACAAAATCCTAGCAAAATACCCGCTTCGCAAGCGTATTCATATAGCGCATTGCCAACAACGTCTTCATCACCTTTGCACAGGGCATCCAATACTCCATCTTCCACACTTGACCATCCTACGAAAGGAAGTTCGCCATCTCGAAAGGTCATACCGAATGCTATAAAATCCAAAGATTCCATGGAATCAAGCAAGAAATCACATCGATCATCGGGTATTGACCAGGCAAATAATGCTATTACGATAGTGTGAGTGCTGCATTTATTTTTAAAGAAAGACATAACAAAAAAACATCTATAAACAATCGAGAAAGATTTACCAATTATTTCACAAAACAATTATAACCATTTATATGTGTGAATAGTTAATGTATTTATAAAGCACACCATAATATGTCATTCGGGCTGGAGACATGTGGTTTCTTAAGTGGAATCAACGTGCTGGATACATTTCCTTACGATATATAAGAACTGGATTCAATTTTGAAATATCAGAGATGGAAAGTTGATGATGATGTTGATGATGATGATGATAATGATGATGATGATGGTGATTAATGTTTAATAATAACAACAATACTATTCATAATAATAATGATAATGGTGATGAGGAAAAATGACGATGGCGACGATGATGATGATGATATTGATGATGAGATTGAAAATGACAATGATGATGATGACGATGATAATAATGAAAATAAGGTTATAATGGTAAAGGAGAAAGGGTTTGACAGATAAAAGATAATGTCGGAGGAAGTGTTGAAAGTCATGATGATGATGATAAAGACAATGACAATAATAATGAAAATAATCAATAATAAAATAATGCTGATCGATTAATGTCCTTTTCAGACGAAAACAAAATTAAGGTTTAAACGAAATTTTGATGGAAATTTTACAATGCCTTATGAAATGAGAAAGCGAAGAAACAAGCATTAAATATCCGTGGCAAAAGTCACGCAGAAAATAAATTTGGAGAAATATAAAATGAATAAAATAAAATAAGAAAATAATTATTTTCAAAATTTAGGTAATGGCAATTGAAATTTTACAAGAAAACTCTCAGTGACTAGATGAAATTAATAAAACATTATCTTTGGGCATATACATACATACATACATGTATATATATATA
>NC_068999.1:15572287-15572938 GCF_001194135.2 Octopus bimaculoides | reverse complement strand
TATATATATATATATGTATGTATGTATGTATGTTTATTTGTATGTATGTATTCTGAAACCCAAAGTATTTTACGTTCAGATTAATGACAACCTACTTCTTGAGGAACACAAATCACTCTGCATATACGTCTTTAAAAATCGAAAGATATTATTATTTCTGTAATTTTTTACAATAGAATGAATGGTTTTATAAAATGTCTAATTACATGTAGGTGATATTATAGCATTAAATTAGAAAACGTTGATTTTTGCATTGAAGCAAAAATTGTGAAATACATTATCAAATATTCATCAACTCAAACTGCTGAAAATATTAATTTATAAGGAATACACGAACTGCATTCATTAATCTACTGTTCTATTTCAATTTATTGACTTCAACCTGGTTCTAAATCATTAGCTTCAACATACCTTCGTTCTACGAAAATTATATTTCATACATGGAATTTTATATAGGGGAAGAATAGAAAAATATTAAAATGTTAGTCATTTATGTAACATATATGGTATGTATGTATATATATATATGTGTGTGTGTGTGTGTGTGTGTGTGTATGTGTGTGTGTGTGTTCGTGTGTGTATACGCATATACATATGTATACATGTATATATGTATACGTTTATATATATGTATATAATTATATATATATA
>NC_068999.1:15569496-15570393 GCF_001194135.2 Octopus bimaculoides | reverse complement strand
TATATATATATATATATATATTTCTGGATGTGTGTATATGTGCGTATGTGTGAACGTGCTTGCATAATTGTGTAGGGTGTGTGAGTGTAAGACTTAGTTGAACTACGTCCAACAGAGATAAAATAAAACAATAATAACATTTATATTTCGCAAATCACACTGTTGCGTTTTATGAACGCTTCGAAAAGTAAGCAAAAGTGTAGATAAATATTGAATGCCAACATAACAGATATAGAATTTAAAACTTTGAAAACAGAAACTAAAAGAAAAGAAAAAGTACTGTTTTTTTTCACTTTGTACGAACTGACAAACATTTCTGTCGCATATATTACAACAATCACTTTCAACGAAAAATCATGATCTTTTTTGGAAGAAAAACCAAGGGGGTGGGGACAAGAAAATGCACATGATTATATATTTTTCCTTTTGTTTTCTTTTCTCTTGATGATAAGAATGCGTTTTTATGCACAGCATACGCTATCAGGAGTGACATTTTAAAATTTAAATTAAATGCTGGTTCATCATTTTCTTTGAGAGTTTTGAAAAAAATACATAAGTATCTACCTACATACACTCATATATAAATTATATATATATAATGTATAATATATATGTACATAAATATATATATTTATATATATGAGCAGGCATATATATATATATATATATATGCACAGGCATAAACATAAATTCCCATTTGTATATGTTAATATAGACATACACATATGTAAACACATATGCATATATATATATATATATGTGAGAGAGTGTGAGTGTGTGTGGGCGCGTGTGCACCTGCGCATATGTGTACATATATATATATGTGTGTCTATAAATACATGTATAAATGAATGAAAAACGTGTCGATGAAAATGCCTAATATATATATATATATAT
>NC_068999.1:15569052-15569486 GCF_001194135.2 Octopus bimaculoides | reverse complement strand
GGGATGATACCAGTGTCGTCGGAATGTTAATTTGAATTTACACACAAAAATGTTAAATGTAAAAAAAAAAAATTAATATTTGTTTTCTTATTGACTAATAGAGTGACACAAAGGTATACTTGCAGAATTATTAAGCCAAGAATATTACGATTTTTGGCTGTATATTACTTAGTGAAAGAAGTGTTTTTAATTTAGAATTGTAAGAATTATTTCAACACCAACAAATCATTAATATAAGTGAACTGTAAAATATGAAGAATTGTTATTTCATATATCGATATAAATTTGAACTCACTAACACATCCGTTTCGTTTGAATTTAATGACACGAAAAAAACAATAAATACCTTTGTTTGTTGCGAGATGCTCTTTATTCATGTGTGTGTGTTTGTGTATTACTTAAATTTATATTCATCTATGTATATATATATATAT
>NC_068999.1:15566934-15568730 GCF_001194135.2 Octopus bimaculoides | reverse complement strand
TATATAGGGATCATTATTTCGTTTAAAATACTTACAGGCTTTCAGCCAAGAGCTTACGAAACGAAATTTGTAAATATACATATTTATAATATATCGTTGAAGATCAAAGTGCTTGCTTTATTTTCCTATCCATTTTTGTTTTTATTCTAAGCGTTTAACTGGTTGATTCCTAAGTAACTAAAAACATCGTTGAATTTATCTTTATTATTAAACAAAAATGTGATGCTATTCTAAACGTTATATTCATTTTTGTTTAGCAACCGGTGTATTGTTATCTGTGACAATGTCCCTTTAATTTATCTGAAACTAATCGTTTATTTGTACAATTAGAAAATTGGAAGAATAAGATTTGAGTTCATTAGCTGAGTTAATTGGTAAGATATTGCTGGACATATTCTTAAATACTTAATGATTTGGATGGTTTTGTTGAAGTAAGGAGCCTGTACTTATATAACCACTTCCAATGTTATGCTATTGTTTTAGATTTCAGATAAAGCGAAAGCAATCAGAACTCATGTTAACTCTTCTTTAATATAACTGTCAATCTAGTTAGTTTAGACCTAAACCCCACAATTGTATGCAAATTAATCTAAATTCTGTTGAAATACTCAAATTAAATATGGAACAGCATTGATTCTATTCATCAGAATTTCCCCTTCTGTAATTACTTCCATGTCAAGTATCTAACAATCTATAATTTAAAAGTAAATGCACTTGTTTATCAGATAATTTCCTATAAAAAGCAAACATTTCAAACCCATAATTTGAACAGAATTTCGAACTAAAAAAAAAACAATGCAATAAATATTAATTAGCCACTGTATATGTAATAAACATAGTAACATGCATAAAAGTATACATGCGCGAATGCATAATCTTTGAAATAACTATGTTATATATGATGTATCGAAGGGTCTGCAATGAAGAAAATATCCATAAGCGACACTGTCTACACGTAAGCTCTGAAAATATCTATAAGCGACACTGTCTACATGTACGCTCTGAACCAATACCAGCACAATAACGCCTCCTTAATCATCTTTGTAATCAACATCACACAATAAGCTAACTGCTCTGGCAAATTTGAGAATTCGCTGATGTCAAGATCCATCTCACCTTCAGATTTCAGATATACAACATCAGTGACTAGTTGCTGGATCATTCGATACATAGGCGATGCACGATAAACGTCTTATATATATATATATATACAAATATTCCCCAGATATTAGGCATTACACAAGGGAAGAATGTTGTTCGACGTTCACAAAAAGCTGTTAACCCTATGAGTTCCAGCCTCAAAATGTCATAGGGGATACAAAAATATTAAATACTTACAATCCATTCAGAAAATGTGCATGTGTGAAAATGATTATCATATAAAATGACGTGAGTGAAGCATTCTGATGAAAAGAGAAAATATATACATTGAATGTAAACATTACGATATATACTTCAAGTCATTTAAACTAAAATAGTTCAAATCGTCTAAAATATCCAAGAGGTAATTATGCATAAATTCATGACAGAAAAAAAAGGAACTATAACAACATATAGTTTACGGACATGTCTTTTGACTTCCAAAATGTGCAACGATCATTTGTGTACGTGATTAAATCTACTCATGTGTTTCGTAAAGTACTGATTATATAATTTCATAACGGAAGAAATGTAGAGCTGTTCACGCCGAGTTTGAAGCCAGAATTGAAATGCCGAAGATTCCAGTAAATATTTCCTTAATGTTTTACATAGATAGATACATAGCTATTATATAATAATAATAATAATAATAATAT
>NC_068999.1:15563434-15566677 GCF_001194135.2 Octopus bimaculoides | reverse complement strand
TGTGTATATATATATATATATATATATATATATATATATATGTCATTTATGTACGTATATATGTATGTATATAGGTATTTGCATTAAAGATTAATAATATTCTAAATGCAATTGTGTCAAATGTCTTGGCAATAATGTCCGATAATTCCTTCCAATGTTATATTTATTTCCGCATTAACATACCTCACTGAATGTAACCCAGTAATTGGCAAACAATTTTTTTTTGCTAAGAGAATATGAATACATTTTGATTAAAGACATTTGGCACACCAAAGAGTTATAATAATAATAATAATAATAATAATAATAATAATAATAATAATAATAATAATAATAATAATAATAATAATAATAATATTGAAGATAATAATAAGTGGTGCGATCATAATAAAGCGTGTTGGATTAATATATAATTTATATATGTAATGACTAGGAAGCTGATAATACGTGTTTCGGTAGGTTATCGTTTAATCAACATATGTAATTGCGTTTCATATTATTTCTAATTTTGCACTATGTGCCTGGCAAAAGCAATTAAGTTCACTCATAAACTTTCAAACAGGAAGTGCTTGCCATGTGATTCACAGATTAACTTTGTGATGCAGGGTTAACATATCAATGATAAACCTCTTTTAGATATCATAGGTTGGAATATCTAAAAAACAAAACGATACAGTTCTATATTTAAGAGATGAGGAATTATGTACATTATTTACATTATTTACAATTATATTTGTCCTCATCTTTGTTGTTAAAACAACGTTTTGGTTGATATGCCCTCCAACATTCATCAGGTGTCTTGCGGAAATTTCGAACCTGGATTCTCGTTCCTAATGTATTTTTCGATGTTGTTGTTGTTGTTGTTATTATTATTATTATTATTATTATTATTCATGTCACTACCTGGTATCGAACTCGGAATCTTGGTATTACTAACCCGAGCTCTTAACACCAAGTTTCTGAGTTCGATTCCAGGGAATGACCTGAATAATAATAATAATAATAATAATAATAATCAAGACACCTGATCAAGGCTGAAGGGTATACCAGATGAAACGTTGTGTTAACAACAAACAAGATGCCGGACAAATATCCGTCAATTGTAAATAATGTAAACAAAACGATGTTAGTATGTCGCTGGACACATACAAAAATCAAATTCTAAAAACCAGTAAGAGACAAATATGGTACGTGCCCTGAATTTTGCCTTAGTAATCTTAAGGAAATTGCAATAAAAATATATCAGGCGACACCATAGAGATCATCAAATAAAAATGATAATAAAATCACTATGTATAAACAATATCAAATATATATTTCCTAGCAGGTGAGATAAATGATATATGAGGGAAGACGTACTGTGCTTTGTTGAGGTTTACGGCAAAACAAGCTTATCTTTTGGATTCAACACTCATTCTGAACAACTTTACATTTTGCCGTTAGTGTGATTTTGCTGTTAATGTGATTACAATATATGAATATCCTTTCTAGTATTTTAATTTTAGATGCGCGTTAGCTAAAAATCAAATCTCGATAACGAATTCAAATACCTACACTACGTGTTTAAGAGGAATTGAGTATTAAAATGTTTTGAAAATTACTCGTTGAGCAAGAAATGAACAGACAGATTGCGTTTCCTGGTTGTTGATATTTCAAGTGGAATAAATATTTTCTCTCAACTAAGGCTAGAACAGTATTTTATATCCTCCGTTAGTGAGTATTTAGGGAGTTTATTGGTGAAAATATTGCTTGTTTCTTAAGGTGGAGCAAGTATTGAGATAATTTACTACAAGTATAATTTATATAATTTGAGATAAATGATATAATCAGACTTCTATATAAAGTAAAAACATTTGAAAAAATATATGGGTAACTAAGTAAATTTTAGCTTGAAAATATCATGAGAGTTTCATAATATAATTGTTATTATAGCTAAATTTTTATATGTAATGGAAAATAATATTGAACTATAATGACACAATGGATTGCAAGAGTGAGCATTACAGTAGGCAGGCTATCGATGAGTTATAATTAAACTATGAAGAATATGACAAAAAACTAAATTCAACGCTCATACTTTTTAATATAACGTTATGTGGTAGCGTCCATACGCGTCCACAAAGTATTCCGAGAGGATATAAGAAGATTCTAGTCAATTTCTACGAGATATAAGAACATATGATAGAGAAGTAGGTATGTGTCAAATGTTCAAATGATGTTACAACTTTAATATCATATTCTCTCTTATTCTGTATAAAATGTTTTTCATTGATCAGAAGTTGCTAAACAAGCAATATATATATATATATATATATATATATATATATATATATATATATATATATATATATGTATGCATACATATGCGTATTAGTGTATATATGTGTGTAGTATGTGTGGCTTGTGCGTACGTATGTGTTTTATGCGTGTGTCAAGGGAATTTAAGACCCAATAAATGTTAAGGGTTTAATGCCGTTAAATACGTAAGGAAAAAATATTGGGAGATCTTCAATCAATGTGACCATATTGCGAGTCAAGATTTGAGAGAGTCATTCTTGTTCCTCTTATATGAACCCAATAGCAAACATCGTTACACGCAAACTCACTCACACATATACACACAAGCATTGTTTTTTTCCTTTTATTTAAATACACACATCTTAGTTAATTATGGAATATTTCGCATTAAACTCTACCATATCCATCATACGCTTATTAATGATGATAATGTTGTTAATGTTGATGATGAGCCTGATAATGATGATGAGGTGAACAAGTCAAGTGGGTGCTGACGATGGTAATCATCCTCATGGTTACAATGACATATGTATTTATTATAAAATTACCTGTCATGCGTCATAGCAAATATGTAATATTACTTGGAAATCGACGAGGCTTCAGTTCACAAGCGCATAACTTCTTACTGAATTAAGTGCTACTGATTTTTAATAGAATTTAACTAAAAGCAAATAAGTATTTCCTCTTCATATCGTGTACTCCGTTTGTATATGATAACTGTAATATTATTAATGATAATTATTATTATTAATATTATCGTTGTTGTTGTTCTTATTATTATTATCGTTGTTATGATAAATGAAACTAAATATGTTATAAACTGTTATATTGAATGGTCGCTTGAATTTAGTTCATATAACATCCATAGCCTCTATGAATTATAATTTCACAATACACTTGTGTAACTGAATATGCATACATACATACATACATACATATATATAT
>NC_068999.1:15560004-15560914 GCF_001194135.2 Octopus bimaculoides | reverse complement strand
ATACTTGAGTGTATTTAGTATGGGAGTGTCTGTGTGTTTGTAAACACACTTTCAGCAAATATCTCAACAGTAAATGCTGCTGTATTTTGTAATCCAAATTAAATAAAATTGAACTAAAAAGTGATATTTTTTTTATTCATTTTATTCTACTTAATACAATCAAAGAATTAATAAACAATGATTGTGAAATTTAATTTAAAAATACAAACTCTTTCAAATCAAATGGACGTACGTCTATTCCATTAAACAGAATGGGGTTGAAACATTGCGTAGGAAACACAATTTAAAGATTGTGTTTGACGGACATCTAAAATATTCATGAACATAAGATTTTAAAAAAATATTGAAAAGCAAAAAAAAAAAAAAACATTATAAATCAGTATAGATCTAAATCTCAGTTTTCTATCAGATTATTCATAACATTTTTAGTTCCATGTTTTCCTTCTTTTTAGTGAGCACAAATTGTGGGACATTTTCAACCTAAATTTAGAATGAATACATAACGGATTTTCTCAAATGAACACGTTTGTGAAACACACCTTAAGACCGTGCCCTCCCCCTTTCAGAAAAGTGATTATTGTATAGAAGGAACCATTTTATTATAATTTCTCTGGAACGGTAGATGATTTCTTTGAAATAAATGTTTCTTAATAAAAAAAGATGAATTTTGATTATCGTTTCTCTTTCTTTATTCTAATGTAATATATTTTATGGTGACATGCGTGCCAATCAGCTTCGCATCAAACTTTTATTTCAGCATGAAAACTTCCAGCTGGAAATAAATTTTTACCTATATTCGTAATTATATGTGTTTGCTTGGGTGCGTGTTTGTATACAAATATGCATATCTATGTATATATAAGCATATATATAAATATATGCGTATATGTATATATATATATATATATAT
>NC_068999.1:15556899-15559839 GCF_001194135.2 Octopus bimaculoides | reverse complement strand
TATATATCTGTCTCTATGCCTACTATTATTCTCATCCCGTCATAAGGAACAGTAGCAGTGTCATTGAATAGTAAGAGAGGGGGGTTTCTAAGTGTGACACACTGACACACAGAAATTAGTTTTCGCATTTATTATATTAGATGTATATACACACTGATAATTAAGACTACTTTGCGTGAATATTTTGTCTATGATTTGATGCATCGTTTGGTTTTTGCTTACGTTTTGAAATAGATATAACGTTTCATAATAAATAACTATGCAAATAGCTTATACTTCAATAAATTTTAGCTATTGACGTAAAAGTGTATTAGTATCGCAGATTGAATGAAGAGACATAGATTAGAGATTATGCCGAAAATAACTAGTCTCGTTCACCAGGTTACAGAAAATTTCAAGCTGAATGGTCTAGACTGTAGGACTAAATGAAGACTTAATTATCTTTATTCATTCATCTGTTTCATTTCATTTCATCTTATCATGTAACCTTATATCATGTGCCAAATATTCCCAGCTTTAAAGAATTTAACTCCATGCAACTCATTAATGATAGAGATATAATTCTCCATGAAATTACGGTGGTAAGATATAAATATTGAAACGCATTCGGTTATGATAGGAAAATTACCAAGATTTAAAATCCATTTACGAGAAGAATATGAAGGCGATGAAAGATATCACATCATTGCCATGTATATAAATAATTCACTGCCATGTGTACACTGTATTTTTTTTTAAGCAGTTGTGCAAAGAAAAAGATAAAGCAGCACTATACACAACGAAATAAATAAGGAGTAGTTGTAAGGAGTAAACGCAGAAAGAAATAAGGAGTAAACGAACACGAAATTAGAGATATGCTAAAATATAAACAAAAATGCATATAAAGCAAAACAAATAAAAGCGAGAAATGTGAAGATTCGTATTTTCCTTCTTTTACTGGAAACAGACTCTGGACTGCAACTATACGTGTCTAATCGATGGAGTCGCGTAGTATGGCAGAGGCGTAATCTTTCAATGAAACTGTGGAGACGATACCGTAAAATACGAAATGCAAAGTGGTGTGTGAGGTAAAAAAAAAAAAAATTATTGGACTTCCATGCCTCGATTTAATTAATTATTTGAATATATTAGCGTATTTTTAGCTAATTTTGAAATGTACTTTTTAATCTATATGGTATGTAGAAAACCAACAATATTATTAAAAGTGTGGCTAGAATATCTCATTATGATTATCAAAGTCATCTGCTAGCAAGAAAATAGCTGCGGTTGTTTCGGTCTATTATAATGAGAAATTTCATTAATTTCAGAGGAAATGTATGAATAAATTTATATATTAGGCGTTGTAAACATACGTAAGTGCAAACTTGCTTATATATATGTATACGTTATACACACATACACATACACTCACACACACACTATTTATATATATATGTTTTTGAGTGTATTGTATTCTATATAGAAATATTAATATTTCTAAGTTTCTCTAAAGGAGACTACGGCAGCGATATTGGATATTTATAGTTATCGCCAAGCCAACATGGCAGTCCAAAAAATAGAATGAATGCTGCTGTTGATTAGCTCCAAGAGGCCATCGCCTCTAGTTAGTTATGTAACACACAAATCTTTGTCCATTATATTGGACACAGCATTCGTCCTATTTGTTGGACTGCCATGTTGGCTTGGCGATAACAATTAGCATTGTATATAATTTTCTATAAATGTTATACTCAGATGCGTATGGGAGTGTATGAATGTTAAGTGAAAGGTGTTCAGGTCAGATTATGCTATCGTAGAAGAAATTTAAGATGAGGGGCTTTGTATATGCTTATGCATATCTGTTTATATGTATTTATATTTTATTTACATTTATATTTTATATGTATTTATATTTTATTTGTCCTGAAAATTTTCTCTCACTATATGTTATATATCCTGTGGTACTAACTTTAATATTCGAAACTATGAAAGCTTAGTGCAAAGAATCATATATCAAGTTAGTTAATGAAGGTATTATGCACGCACTTAGTATTATTGTATTATATGTACAGATACATATATATTTGTTGTGGTATCAAATCTTAGAGTTTATCTTCTCTCTGTTTTGACACTCTCTAATCTTCTTTAATACATTAAAATTTAATATGCAACATGCTACTTATTTAGCATCAAGATTCGAGATGGATGAAACCTAGTTTCTTTTCGAAAATATAAGAATTAGAACTATTTCTTCTACGACAATTGTTTCGTATCTAATTATGGCCGCTTTGAATAATGGTTGAGATGTGTACATATACAAACATACAATGTCAGATTGGGCATGTAGACGGCGATTAAACTTGCTCCAATTAACAGGTGAGGAGAGTATACTACTGAAACCAAGCAGATCGAAACTTTACCTGTAAAAAAAAACATAAAAAGTATAAAAAAAAAAGATGAACCTAGCATAGGGTTAACAAATATGGCGTAATTATGAACGGTTACGCAGTAATACCAGACATAATGAGTGATCGCGTTGTAGATGCAGGTGTGTTCCATCTTTTGATATCATTTGATCGTCTGCCTATTAGATTCATTTTGCTTCTGATCATCATGACCAGAGCTGGACACTGATTGACATGAAAGGTTATTTTTTTCGCTCTTCAGTCACTAAAATTTTATTGTATGTAGTGCAAAACTTGAACAATTAGATGACACCAAATATTTTCAATTACCTCAATGCTATTTGAGATAATGAGATATCATGCGCAACTACGCCGATTATAATAGAAATTTCTGTACTTCACTCATCCACGAAAACATGGTAATTTTATACTTGCAGTACAGTGGAATGCAGTCGTGTTTGTCTGAGCACTTGCACCGACTCATTCATATATTTAAGTGATCCCGTTATCTTAGAAATCTTCATAGCTTGCCTCGACTACACGATTTCTATGAATA
>NC_068999.1:15555317-15556816 GCF_001194135.2 Octopus bimaculoides | reverse complement strand
ATATATATATATGTATGTATATATACATACATATATATACATACACACAAACACATGCCCACACATATATACGAAATATACTTTAATTGCAATACAATTTCCCCCAAATTAAACATATCTAATATAATGAATGTGAATGTCATTGTGTCACATTTTTTCAACTTACACCTAGAGGCCGTAGCCCAACATATACCGTTTTGGAATCAGGATGACTACGTGAGTAAATTGATAACATTCCAGTCCGAATCCAGACTCACGATCCGGAAATTTTGAATTTCCGAGGTTTAATTACTATGATTATTTACGGCGATATTTTTACATGACGTAGGCAAGCGTGCACATTTATACTGTTGAAAGTGACCAGACTGTGTGTATGTGTATATGAGTATGGATATATGGATATATATATGTACGTATGTATGTATGTATTCATATATGTATATACGTATGTACGAAAGTATGTATGTATATATATATGTATAAAACGCTTAAACACGAGAAATTAACACCGATTACATGATATTTTGCGATAGATTTGATAGTCATTGCGATATGATTCTGGAGGAAGCAATTGCAAAGAATTCTCCAAAACCAGTAAGAGATCTGTTTGCAGATCTTCTCATTCAAGGTCAGGTGCTTATAGCCTATACACCAGCGTAAAAGCTGCCTGGTAGGGCGGTTTTTGTAGTAATGTATATACAATACGCGTAGGAGTGGCTATGTGGTAAGTAGCTGGAGCCGCGTGGAACTTTCGGTGTTTTCGCTAAATAAACACTCACAACGACCGGTCTGGGAATCGAAACCGCGATACTACGACCGCGAGTGTGCTGCCCTAACCACTTGGCCATTGCACCTCCACACACATATATATATATATATATATATATATATATATATGTGTATGTATGTATGTATGTATGTATACATTCTTTTACTCTTTTACTTGTTTCAGTCATTTGACTGCGGACATGCTGGAGCACCGCCTTTAGTCGAGCAAATCGACCCGCGGTACTTATTCTTTGTAAGCCTAGTACCACTACGCCATATGACCAAGGGCATATGGCGTAGTGGTTAAGTTCGCGGTCTACTAACCCCAAGATTCCGAGTTCGATTCCAGGTAGTGGCCTGAATAATAATAATAATAATAATAATAATAACAACAACAACAACATAGAAAAATACCTTAGGAAGGAAAACCCAGTTTCGAAATTTCCTCAAGACACGTGATGATGGGTGTGTTAACAAAGAAGATGAGGAAAAATATCCGTCAAATGTATATAATATGAATAATTTTTCCCTTTGTTTTGCTAACATATATGTAGATAGAGACAGAGAGAGTGAGAGAGAGAGAGAGATAGAGAGAGCGAGAGAAAGAGATGGAGATAGATAAATACATACATATAGAAAAAGATATAGATATATATGTACGTATAAATATGTATGAGCATCTTTATATAAGTCTGATTGTGTGAGTGTGTCCATGTAGGTATGTATATATA
>NC_068999.1:15551157-15553451 GCF_001194135.2 Octopus bimaculoides | reverse complement strand
TATATATATATATATATATATATATGCGTGTGCACCTGTGTATGTCAGTATCTTGTATGACTATATTGGCTTGTGTGGGTTTGTGTGCGCGTGAGTGTGTGTACGCGTGTGTGCTTGTAAATGACGGCTTTCAAATACGTTTATTTGAATAGTACGTCTTGAGGACGTGTATATAAACATTGTTTTGGTAATAATGGAAAACATCTATAATCTAGTTTAATACTACTGTCTATATAAGTGTAAAACCTATTTTATTAATGTGTACAATCTATTTTAATACTATTGTCTATACAAAACAGTCATGGGACATTAAGTATATTCCATGTGTCTCATAAAATAGATTAGTGAGATGCAGTTACTGTTGGATTTCTGCATCATCTGCTTATAACTTCCAATCTTCATATGATCTGTATGATTTCATTTAGTCGAGACGATGACACTTTTTCTTGTCTCTTTCCATTTAATATTTTCTTTCCGTTCTTTTCTCTCTCGCTCTCTCTCTCTCTCTCTCTCTCTCTCTCTCTCTCTCTCTCTTTCTCTCTCTCTATGGTCTCGACCAAACTACTGAACATATCACTTCATTTCTTTCACTGTTTTTACTTATCAGTTATCTGCATCCACTTAAATTCTGTACTTTTAACCAGCCTATTCTAATACTGTATAAATTGATTTATCTTCCTAATAGATTTGGTGGGAGGGGAGGTTTAAAATTAAGGCCTCAATAATTTCAAATGGTATGATAACCTGAAAGTATTATTTATACAGTAGAAGAGTGTCCGAGCTCCACTCACTTTCCTCTGAGATACTTACACATCTATGAACATTATTCCAAAATACAGTCGCACTGAATTTTTGAGTAAGTAATTTGACTAATTATAACAAAAGATCCATCAGACCACACCTGATTTTATTGTCTGCTTTTTCACCACAATGTGTTTCTTTTAAATCCTTACGCAACATTTCTACAAAATCATTCACATTAAAATTAAATACATTTAGTCGTCGGCAAGTCTTGTTTTACCCATTTGATTTTCTACACCTTTCCCAGGTTGGTCTGGCCTTGAAGCTAACTTCGATGCAGATTCCTTGACAATGTAAATTCATTTACCTTTTGCTTGCACATAAAAACGATGTAAACTGTTTCCCTTTCGTTCGAGCAATCAGTGTGCAAAATTCGAAATATTAGTTTCTTCAATAATTACCGACATTATAACACAGTCCTATAAACTCTGCCATGGACAACTTGTTGCCAATGCCAACAACAACAAATGTTCTCTATGTTTATGTACTTCAAACTTATATTTCATCAATATGAAGCTTGTCCTGCTTTGATACCTTATTCAAAGGGGAGCAAAGTAATACAAAGTACACTAAAATTAAGTGCAGATTCAAGAATTAACGAAATTAACGCAGAATGTAAAGACGGACGGAATGCTGCTAAACATTTTGTCCGGCGTGCTAAGCATTTTGTCCAGCTGGCCACTTCTTTCTATTGTAATATTCAGAACGATTAAAGGAGGCAAGCTTGCAGAAACTTTACCACGCCGAGCGAAATGATTAGCGGTATTTCGTCTGTCTTTACGTTCTGATTTCAAATTCCGCCAAGGTCGACTTTGCCTTTCATCCTTTCGGGGTCGATAAATTATGCACCATTTGTGTACTGGCCCCCTCCACCAAAATTTCGGGCTTTGTTCCTAGAGCAGAAAAAAATATCAAGAAATATTCTTCTAAAAATTACGATGTAGCTGCTACTTACTCGTGTCATGCTGCTAAACATATTAAGAAGTAATGATAAACAATTTAATATAAAAAAAGGATTCTAGCTCTTTTCTCTTTATCTCCTAGCATGTTTCGAATTCGATTGACCAAGGAGTGCTTATGCCAGTAAATTATGTTCCTAATTAATTCTGTGGTGAACTGATCTAATATGGCGTGTGTGAGTGGTTTTTCTATTCTACCGTAATACAATATATCACGGGACTGGTGTGAAAATTTCCATAAACATGCACCTAATAAATTTCTAGTATTTCTCCTGGTATAATATTGAGAGATAATTTGATTTAATTGAATTAATGGCACTGCCAAAATACTTACAACTTTCAAAAAATGAGCAGTACCTGTATTTCAAAAGGCCAGCCTTGTCACACTGTGTCACGCTCAATATCTCTTAGAACTACGTTAAGGGTACACGTGTCTGTGGAGTGCTCAACCACTTGCACGTTAATTTCACGTGTAAGCTGTTCCGTTGATCGTATCAACAGCACCCTCGTCGTCGTAACTGACGGAGTGCTCCT
>NC_068999.1:15549242-15551147 GCF_001194135.2 Octopus bimaculoides | reverse complement strand
ATATATATATATATATATATATATATATATATATATAAACATACACATACACATATACATATACATATATGCCTATATACATACATTGATAAATACATAAATGCAAACATATATACTCGCATGCATAGATACGTGTAGGTATGTATGCACATGTGTATCAATGCGTATTGGTACATATAATTATTGAACTATATAACCGCATGTATTAAATTGTCTATACATTATTCATTAAACTCTAGATGATTATGTGTGTGTGTGTGTTTATGTGTGCGTGTCTATATATATTGAGAGAAAGAAACTGAGAGAGAGAGAGAGAGAGAGAGAGAGAGAGAGAGAGAGAGAGAGAAAGAAAGCGAGAAAGTTGATAGATAATACACAAAAAATAGTATCTTAGGAGATGAACTTATGGTAGCGAGATACTGATATGTCTTTAAGTGTGTGCGTTTTGGGGAGAGAGAGAGGGGGGAGAGAGAAAGAAAGAGAAAGAGAGAGTGTAGGTGTGTGTTTGGAGAGAGAGAGAGAGAGAGAGAGAGAGAGAGAGATACAGATAGACAGACAGAGACAGAGAAAGAGAGAGTTTGTGTCAGTATGTATGTAGAGGAAACCCTATAATGAAGCACTTTGAAACAGATTGCCATAGAATTTTTCAGGGACAATCACTAGTTAGAATGTCGGTGTACCATAAATATTTAATCAATTTATCTGACATCTGATGACACCAATATAATTAACAGAATAAAAAAAAAAATGTGATGGTATTTCCATTAAAATAGCCGGCATTGACTTTGAACAAATTGGATCATTTAATCCCCATACATATTACATATCCCTATCAGTTATCGATGTTACACACAGACAAAAACAAATACCGATCGACTGAAACATAACAGAAAATAAGTATACATACATATATATATATATATATATATATATATATATATATATATATATATATATATATATATATATATACATACATACACGTGCACACACATATATATATACTCATATTTCTATGTACACACACACACAGAAAGGGTGAAACGATAACTGCAGCCATTTAATTTTTGTCGAAATCATAACGGAACACATTAAAGAGCAAAGCCTCCACTCTTTAAATTGCCAAAAGAAGAAAGTTAAGAAAAACAAGACAAAAAGTTCATATATTTAATTAATTAAAATCTGAAGAGGATTTTCAGAACAACCAATGTAGGGGCTATGATCAGAAATAAAAAAAAAATCTGAATAGCGAAAAAAACAAACAAAAAAAAAACAAATGAAACATGAAAAAAAAAAAAAATTGAAATTCAAGTTATCGTAGCAAATTAAATTGGAACACAGAAAAATATAGAAAACAAGAGTTTTCTTAACAAGTTTACTTAAACAGTCAGGAAGTAATTAGCTTAAATTAAGCATAGGTATTGATTGCTCGTGGGAAATTTAAAACTGAACGATTAAATGAAGGAGAAGCGAAAAAATATATGACTATATAAAAATAGAAAGAAAAAGGTGAACTTAATAAAAGTAAGTATATAATGAAAATATATTCTCAGAGGTAAGTGAGAAAAAAAAATTGAAACCGATGTATGCCGGTGCGAGAAAAAAATATACTCGATAAAATAAACATGCCGAAAAAATATATTTCGCGGCAGTTATATAAAAAATAATGATAGCTATCTTGTAACAAACGAGATAGACATAGATAGACTGAGAGAGGAGGGAGAAGAAACAGGAATAGAGAACGAGACACAGAGACATAGAATTGCTATGACACTGCATTGTTACTGTATTCATTTTTAATACCGGGGAGAATGAAATCAATATATTAGATATTGAATCTGTGAGGATTGAATATACTATCTATCTATCTACATATAAATATGCATATAAATATATATATATATA
>NC_068999.1:15544048-15547629 GCF_001194135.2 Octopus bimaculoides | reverse complement strand
TATATATCGATGTGTGCTTGAAGGATCAGATATGAGAAAGCTGTTTTGGAATATGTGAGCTACTATAGAACAAATGTGACGGAAACTCTCACATAGTTTGATAAGATGATCAATTTAGATATTCTCACATTTCAAATTTGATATAAAGCAGTCCGGGCGGTTGTAGTAACGGAACTCTATAATGTAGACGATGTGTCTGTGCTTTCAATATTTAATTCACTCATGCCAAGTCGGCATCTTTTCAGTTGACTGTTTAAATTTAAATAACTTTCAAGTAAATTATCAGTTCCATTAATCATACTCAATTAACAAATTCAACCTTTTCCTTGGAAATAAATTATAATTATGTAATGCGTGTTTTAATCACCTTCAACAACGTATGCTTTACAAAAAGGAATGAATTCCTCAAGATGATTAGGCGAAGTCATAGTCAAAATAATTTTGCTTTTCCTCCTCCTTAAATATTCGTTTTTACGTCATATCTGTATGAAGCATAAGAGAACCCAAACCGCAATTGTATTTTATTTTCCCATAGCTATCTATTAAGTAGTAGTTTCCTATACCAAATAACGGACTATGATTTTATTTCACATAAAATATTTTCTTTTGTCTTTCACTTCAATCTGTTGTTTGACTGCAGCGCCACCTAAAAGGGTTTTTACTCGAACAAATCGAACCTAGACCTAAATTTATTTCAACCGGTGCCTATTCTATTGGTCGCTTTTGGTAAACAGCCAAATTTTGCGGCAGTACACAAATGAACACCGGTTATCAAGCGGTGATGGGGGAAAAGCACAAACATAAACACACACACATAAGAATAAATGTGAGATGAATGTAGGTACGTATGTATACGATCAGTTTTTAATTTTAAGTACCTTTTAGTTTCCTTTAGAGGTGGCGAATTAGGCAACTTGTACTATAGAAACCTTGTTCCGTACTTTTCCCGGTGTAACAACTTAAGAATATTAACATGCATCCGCCGGCATTTTTCATTGTAATACAGATATGTATGTATGTATGTATTTATGTATGTATGTATGTATGTATGTATGTATGTATGCTTGTATGTGTGTGTGTTTGTGTGAGTGTGTATGTGTTTGTCATATATCTGTTTCTAATCTTTATCTATCTATCGAACTATTTCTCTGTTTCTCTCTCTCACTCTGTCTGCTTGTCTGGTCCGTCTCTGTCTCTGTCTTTCTCTCTTTCTCTCTTTCTCTCTATTTCCCTCTCTCTTTCTCTCTCTCTCTCTCTCTCTCTCTCTCTCTCTGCATATATATACACACATATATGCAACAATATTCTTTTATTCTTTTGTTTCAGTCATTTAACTGTGGCCATGCAGGAGCACCGCTTTAAGTCGAATGAATCGATCCCAGAACTTATTCTTTGTAAGTCTGGTACTTATACAATCGGTCTCTTTTGCCGAACCGCTAAGCTACGGGGACCCAAACAAACCAGCATCGTTTGTCAAGCGATGGTGAGGGGACAAAAAAACATACACAACAATACGAACACACACAAACATATATATATATATAATCAATTTACAAAAGGTACCGTTAATTCTCTTATTATCCGATCTCACTAATTTAAGAATGATAATAACAGAATCAACGATAAAGGCGACTGCTAGCCAAAAATAGCATTTAAAATGCTGAGGGATTATAATTAATCAAATGATATACCGAGTATGTCTACCTGCTTGAAATAACAGCCAAAACCCGTTATTAAATCGCCAAAAAGTACACTGGTAATTACTACAGAAATCAAATGAAGGCAAAGATAGTTAAGTCAATCAGCTTACGTACATGTGGATGTACGTGGACTAGTTTCTGCATTGACATTAATATGTCTTAGCTTCATCAGGACGTATCACCATTGGAAGGGATCGTTAACCTGTCCCTCACGAAATCTTTGCTGCTACTGATTCGTTTCGCGCCGAAATCTATATTTTATTCTCGTAAAATTCGGCAACGACGACATGATACACTGGGAAGCTGCTGTTGATTTCGGCGCGAAACAAATCAGTAGCCTTTATTATTGCTAGTTTTTACTTTCGTATTATTAATAATCATTGAACCATCATCAGGGATACTATTAAAGTCCACAGAGTTATTATGAAATATTACGTCGCCACTACTCTGGTTAGGATTATTAGTTATACTAACACTCAAGTCTTGGTTAGTATTGCTAGGGGTTATGCACTCAACCTATAGGGATTGTATGGAGTATAAAAATGTACCTCCGGTGGTCAACTACTGCCATTAATACCAATTACCTGGTCTACAATACAACTGATTGAAGTGGGGTTAGCGTTGTGTGTTTATAGGTGTAATTGCCTACACACTCTGTAAAAATATCATTCGGCCGGTACTTACGTACCAAGTTTGATATTTACTTGATATTGCTGTGTGTGTGTGTGTATCATTGCTACCTAACGAGATGCCTGCGTGCAAACATCTATATGCTCCTTGCCAATGCACGGATACACTGCAACAACAATGATACACCACAAATACTAAATACAGAAATATTGCTAACCCTCTGATTGCCCATTGTTACTCATCCCGTTACTGAGAAATCAACTGGAAAGAACATTTCAGAGAGCTTGTTACGTCCGTCATTATATCGGCGTGACTGATGAGACGCTTCCGTTGGGAGAAAAAATATAACAGTGAATTGATCTGGAATCTACGTATATATTATGATTTAAATTTTTTCCCCTTTTTTATTCTATTTTCGGACTCTCTTTCTGACCAGTAATATATAGTGATACGTACGTATGAACATACATACATACATACATACATACATACATACATACATACATACATACATACGTACACCCATTCAGAAATTATTAATGAGCATCTAATTATGATGTGTCCTATTACAGAAATTATTATACGACATTTATTTTTCTCATTGATTGGAAAATTTAACTTCTATAACTTAGAAAATATATAAGACTGTGGTATGACATATTTCCTAATTATAATCGTTTGAATAGAAATTATTCTTCAAAAGGAAGAAACACTATGTATTTATGTATACATTTTTATCTCATGTACGACATGTAATATGGTTTATCTCATGTACGACATGTAACTTGTGAATTGCTCGAAATACGGAGTACAAAATCAACCGACAACAGATGAAGGGTCGTTCTTTGTGTTGCTTCTCTTGTTTTCTATTTGTTTCTTTCGTTGTTTGCCCCAAAAAGTTCGTAATCCACGTTTTCGCATTTCGTATTTCAAGTTGTTTACTTTCTGTGACGTCATGTATCCATATATGCATATGTATGTAGGTATATACATATATGTATGTATACACACACACACACACACACACACACACACACACACACACACACACACACATTGACCGTTGACTGAACACTATTCAATTTTTTTTCTCCGTGTTTTTCTCCTTGTCTCCGTATTCTTTCTGTTGAAGAGCGTAGCTCGAAACGTCAAAGACTTTCCGTATTCCCGAGCGTCATACTAATATATACTTTTGTTATTTACACCACCTGTCCTCGTCTGTTGTTATTATTTGTATATTCTCCCATATAT
>NC_068999.1:15542967-15543373 GCF_001194135.2 Octopus bimaculoides | reverse complement strand
TATATATATAGGGAACGATAGTTAAGCAGTGTAAGGTACAATCAAGCGCAATGAAATGAGATTGACCATCATATATTTGGAACAATCCAAGTTAAATTATGTTCAATTACAATACATCGGATTTATTGTTCACAATATCTCTAATGGCATTTACGTAAACTAATCCTAAATCTGATTTCCTCATAGAAGCTGTTCAGATCAAAGAAAGAATTCAACTAATGAGTTAGTAATTCGATTTATTTCCATATCTCTTGGAACCAATTAGGACCACCACAATGTCGTTCCTTTTGCGCCTTATATTTTGTTCTTATATACGTGTTCATCATATGTACAAAGTAGTACAAATTAAATTATAACTCATATTTAAAGAAAAATATATGTATCGTTATATATATATATATATATA
>NC_068999.1:15539412-15542550 GCF_001194135.2 Octopus bimaculoides | reverse complement strand
ATATAGGTAGCAGATTATCGTTACCTACATTTTGATGTTGATTGAGAGTGGATATTTTTTCTCATTATTCGTTCAAATGGTTTGTTTCAGTAATCACTTTCAGGATAACAGCTATTATAGAAATAAATAAAAAAAGAATCACTCAAACCATTTACCTGAAATAATTTACTAATTAAGATCACGAGATTGAATTTCATACGAAAAAAAAAACAAAAAAAAAAAAACAGAACATCTGAAATTCAGATTCACCGTTTTCATAGCAAACCTTGTAAGGAACTATATAGACACTACTGACTTATTTTAGTATGTCAAGCATTGGTTCCTTTTGGATGTGAATTTTAGCAATCTTTACACCGCACTATAATATTGAGATTATATCAAATTTTACTACTTGTTAATTATAACGTTCTCATTTCAATTGACTCATGTGTTGCTTCAATAGATAGTAAAGCTCTATTTTATGCATTGTAAAGCTCTTCCTTATGCATGCTGCTTATACTAAAGCCCCTTGTACTTAATTATGTTTCTAGATTAACTCCCAAAGTACTTATTATAAAAAGGACCCTGGTTCAGAAGGGCCTGTGAACAACAGTAGTATGTGAATGGTTCTTTATGTTTGTAAGGACAATCTGACCAGCGTCTCCTGGAAGTCTCTCAAATCAATGCTTGCTGTAAATTGTTAGGTTTGACCTTAGCTTATCAGTATTATCAATATTAAAGTTAAATTTACTTACACTGAAAATTAATAGACAAGGCTATACGAGTACTGTCAGCAGCCAAACTTGTTCTAGATGTCTGCATGTGTGACGAAATCATCTGTAATGTATTCGTTAAGTGCTTGTATGTTTGTTGTCGTGTGTGTTAATATACAATAGAAGACATTACTCGCGAAACGAATGGTTATGAGCGGAATGTACAGTGAGGATAGGCTAATTACCATCCTATTGCAGAGAAGAACGAGTGTATTTATTGAGTCTATGCTATGTTTCAGGAAGTTGTGTATTGAAAGCAGTCGAAAAGTTCGGAGGCAGAATTTGTTCTACCCAATGTTAGGACAAACATGAAGGAACAATCTCCAGTAAGAGTGACAAAATAAACTTTGGTTAAATGGGTTTACATAAATAATACGATTGTAGTGAGACGGTCGGGAACTGGAAACATGCACTTGCATTGAGTGTCTGAACAATCCAGTGTTTTGTGTGTGGAAACATATCCCATTCAATTTTTTCTGCTAGGTATCTATTGAACTCTCATCAGCAGGCAAAGGCCGATGTATATTGCAGTGATCCGTTCTTCAAAAATTTTTTGATCGCACAACTGTACAGTTTGGGAGGAATGGGAGGAGTTTCTTGAGGGTTGGTTGATGGTTGAAGCTATTTTCTTGACATTCTTTCTGAATGATTCCCTAGTGTTTGTCGTTGGTGCTGTTGTAGTTCTGGAATTCTGTTTTTTTATTTTTTGTGGGGATGTGTATGTGTGTGAGTACGTGTGTGCATGTAAGTGTGCGTGCACGTGTACGTCTGTATGTATGAATAACAGGAGTAAGGGACAGAGAGTGAGTACATAAGAGAATTTTTATTTCTGGAATTAAGTTGAGAAAGTGACAAATGATCTACATTTAATCAACAATGTACTGTAGTAAATATTCACTCGAACAATGGAAAGCATTCACTGAAAAGAAGTTCGATTACTAACAGTGATATTTTAACCTTGTTGATGCAACTCTACTCTATACCGTTTTCTTCCGCCATCCTTCTCTAATTCCCTTTTTTTACCGTTCACCATTTTCTGTCTCTCTGTCTTTCTGTCTCTCCCTCTTTCTTTTTCTTCTGTTTCATTGCTCAAACCTGACCATCGTCCGTCTTTCTTTTCCTCAAATGAACGTCTTTCTTTTTCTGCATGACGTTCTAAGGACTGGTCATTTTCTTTCCCTCTCTTCTATCTTTTCTCTTTTCAAAGAAAATATTTCTCCCACCGTTCATACTTTCCTCTCATTCTGGTTTAATAACCCTCCATGTTTGATCTTGTTCGGTTTCCTTGTATGTCTCCACTGCCCTGTTTTTGTTCCCTACTTTGACCTTTGACCTACTTTACCTTATGCAAAAGTGTTGGGTGAGATTAGCTTGTGGTTTATTTGTTAAAATTATTCTTCAAGCCAATAACTCCATTCACGTTCTCTTCTGGGTTTGAAGTTGAGGTAGTTGAAACAATTCAATAAGTAACTCAATTGTTAAGTAGTTGTAATGGAAGTAACGAACTCTATTGTTCGATTCCACCGAGTGGTATCTTGGGTGACTTTTATCACTGTCTCATGTCGATTAAAACCATATAAATGAAACTGAATTGGCGGAAACTTCGTAGAAACACATTCGGTTGAAGTGTTGCTCTAGTTTCTCACTGTGTTATTTGAGTATTAATTACAGTGTCAGCAGAATAAGTCCAAAATTTTATTTTGGAATTTATGGGAGTAACTGTCTTTAGGCACTCATATTGTCCTTGAATGCTCGAAAGGAGTAGATAGACAGCTGACAAATGATGAAGGGTCATTCTCTGTGTTTACGTGTCCTGTCGTCCATTTCCTCTTGTTGTTCGCATATTTAACTCGTTTGTTTTCATACTTCATGTTATTTACACAGTTGGTGACGTCCTGTACCCATATATGCATATATATTTTCGGCCAAGCCTGATCTTTCTTTCTTGGTCGGCCGTCATCTCGGCAACACCTATATTCCACCCTGTGCCCGTGAAATCTTTATCCTTGCCGTGAGGGCTTATTTCCACACACGCTAGGTTAATTTAATTCGTCCTTAGTCGAAAGACACTTGTTGTTATGTCCTGTTATTTGTATTTGTGTAACATTCTCCGCTTTTTTCCGTCCTTGTTTTCGTATACATTCGCTGCTTTCTCCCAAGGAATCGGATGCTCTTAGCTTAGTTTTTTCCTTGGGGCTGGTCAGATTGGGGCAATCTGCAGTATAATAGGCCTAAATTACAAAGATAAGCTGGAACTCGACTGAGGAAAGAAAACTCTGATTAACCCGTCCTTGTTTTCGTTGTATCGTCTATCTGGATGATCTGTTTTCCCCTTTTTGTATCACCTAGCTGTCTGGATTTTTTGCGTTCTTGTCCAATTTTGTAT
>NC_068999.1:15537963-15539402 GCF_001194135.2 Octopus bimaculoides | reverse complement strand
TATATATAAAACAGATGGAGATAGAAACGTCTATTTCCTTGCATGTTAAAAAAATAGATGCTTTAGTGAAACATCTATAATTCACCATGATACGAAAATAGCTGTCAACGGGCGAGACGAACAGAATATTTTTTTAGAATTATTACGAGATAATAATGTACTATTGTAATATTATACGTTGCAATTCGAATGGCTGTGGACAAATAAGGTAATATTTTTTAATTATTTATATTTTTTCGTAAACGTGGAGGGATAGTGCTCAAGAAGTTCGTACTTGACAAAATTAAATTGAAACTAATTTTCTAAAATTCTATTTATTCAATTTCTAAGTTAAATCCGAAACTACAAGCACCAGGGACACACGACATGAACTAATGGATACACTCATCAGTAGGAACTACCCGCCATCATTAATTGATATAGACTCTACAACTCAACAGCCACGAGCTCAGACCTCCCAATCTAAAGAAGGACTTGCAACCAAAGGCTATACCATACATCTCCACACAAACCCCCTTAACAATAAAGCTTTCGACACCATTCTCCGGAACATTCTTCTACTAAAAAGAAGACCACAAAATGAAACTTATTCTCTAAACGCACACCGTCATAAAGAGCCAAAGACAACCCAAGTCTTTTAACACAAGCCCCAGTAAACTCGGGAGACCTAACTGTGGTATATGCGTCAACCTAATTGAGTGTTCGATGTTCTACTTCACATGTACTTCGAAGAACCTAATATATGTATTAACTTTCTCATGGTGTCGAGAGCAATACATAGGCCAAACCAAAAACAGTCTACGCTAAAGAATGACCTTGCATAGATAGATCTCAAATTAAAATTCGATAATACAGAAAAATAGCATGTAGCGAATACATCGACATTTGCACCACTAACGAACAACCCAACTTCAGAATTTTCCCTCTATAAATTCAGGGCCGATGCAACCTATAATCAGCGCATTAGGAAAGAGTCATATGTTATCACAAAAAATAAACCCTTTTGAATGCTTCCACCACAAATGATACTACTACAAGGGCCTTAGTCTAATACTCACGCACATATCAAAAATGGTATATTCAGAACAGTCACTACCCATGAATTTATTCCGAACAATCCCAATCACTACAGCTATAACCACAAGTTACTTTTAGGTCACTTGACCATTTAATAATACTCTACAAACAGCCTACTACAGTCATACTACACCCGTCTTTTTCTTATTCTTTCTCTTCTTTTCCTCCTCCTCCTCCTCCTCCTCCTCCTCCTTATTATTATTATCCTCCTCCCCTTCCTCCTCCCCTTCCTCCTCCTCCTTATCCTCCTCCTCCTCCTCCTTATTATTATTATCCTCCTCCTCCTCCTCCTCCTCCTTCTTCTTCTTCTTCTTCTTCTTCTTCTTCTCCGTCTCCTTCCTCAGCTACTGCTGCGTAAACAA
>NC_068999.1:15531050-15537850 GCF_001194135.2 Octopus bimaculoides | reverse complement strand
CTTCTTCTTCTTCTTCTTCTTCTCCGTCTCCTTCCTCAGCTACTGCTGCGTAAACAATCGAAATCCAGAACCAGCATCCCTGTTATTAAATATTTCTTCCGATCTACTACCACCTACCAACCGAGCCTTCACAGTACAAGGCTTAAAAAAATTAAATACACTGGTCAATACATTAGGCTAAAATTCTTTAAGGTGATGCTACAGCATGGCCGCTACCTAATTACTGAAACAAGCAAACGATAAACAAATAATATATACAGTGAAACAAACACACGCAAATTGTCTTTCTCATACACACACGCATACACACACATACACTCACAGACTATTTCTCTCACACGCGCATACACACAGACACTCTCCCTATCTGACTCACGCACACAGACTCTCTGTCTCACACACACACACACAGAACAGACTCTCTCTCTCTCTCTCTTACACATACATACATACAGTCTCTGTCTCTATCTCCCTCTCTATCTCTCTTTCTCACACATACACACACATACTCTCTCTCTCTCTCTCTCTCTCTCTCACACACACACACACAGAGACTCTCTACCTCTCAGACACATATACCCCCCCTCTCTCTCTCTCTCTCACACACACACACACACACACACGTTTAGACTATTTCTCTCTCACACTCATACACACACAAAAACTCTCTGTCTCTCTCTCTCACACATACACACAGAGACACACACACACACTCTCTCTCTCTCTCTCACACACACACACACAGACTCTCTACATCTCAGACACACATACTGTCTCTCTCCCTCTCTCTCTCTCATACAGACTCACTTTCTCTCTCCCTCTCTATCTCTCTCCCTCTCTATCTCCCCCTCTCTCAATCTCTCTCACACACACATACATAGTTTCGAACGTACGTAAACGAGTACAGTTATAAAAATGATATAGTTATGAAAATGGATCACCATCGGTTTTGCAGTTGAGTATATTTCTTTGTTTGATGAAAATGCCCGATGTACACACTACATTAGGGTCGAATGGACTGAGTAATTCCGCTGACACGTGTACGCTTAACGTAATCCTCATGCTGAATCAGCCTGATACAGTGTTAGCTAAGGCTGCACCTTGAATTGAATATATAATCCATCCATTAAGAAATTGCACTCATAGAAATGGAAAGCTAATTACTTTATGCAAAAGTGTTGGGTGAGATTAGCTTGTGATTTATTTGTTAAAATTATTCTTCAAGCCAATAACTTCATTCACGTTCTCTTCTGGGTCTGAAGTTGAGGTAGTTGAAACAATTCAATAAGTAACTGAATTGTTAAGTAGTTGTAATGGGAGTAACGAACTACATTGTTCGATTCCACCGAGTGGTATCTTGGGTGACTTTTATCACTGTCTCATGTCGATTAAAACCATATAAATGAAACTGAATTGGCGGAAACTTCGTAGAAACACATTCGGTTGAAGTGTTGCTTTAGTTTCTCACTGTGTTATTTGAGTATTAATTACAGTGTCTGCAGAATATTTTACCACTGACACGCTAATTACAACGAGCAAGTTGTTAAATCGATTAAACAGCTGATTACTTATCATCGAAACTGACGGAAATCCAGTTTTATCTTAGTTTTTTATTCAGTTTCTAGAGCCTTAGATAGATGTGAAATTAACTTCACTATAAGCAAATAGCTAATGATATTTTTTTATGATAAGTACTTTTTTATAATCTGACAGAATGCTGTCATATACGATTAAGATGGATTCCATCGATCGTACCCGTTCTCTGAATGAAACTTTTACTGTGCAAATCATCAATATATTGTATTATAGCATAATACCTCTGGAAATCTCTGTTCATGTTTTACAAGCGCTTGTTTTCACAGCTGTATTGTGCTTCGAGGAAAATTAGACACTTTATCGAAAACACATAAAGATGTTGGAACGTTTCCATCAGACAAATTTACGAACCATTTTGAGCCATCGTTGGCAAGAAAATGTTACGAATAACAACATTCTTGATTGGACGAGAGTGACCAGCATAGACGCAGAGCTGTTACGTCACCAGCTGTGGTGGTTTTTGCCGCGGTCGAAAAATGTAGACCAATTACCGCTGAAAATGGTCATATATGGAGAACTGCGAGATTAAAGCTCCATGGTGGCGAAAGAAACATCAGCTAGAATGGACATTCAAAATTTGAATGTATAATGTATGTATGTATGTATGTATGTACGTACGTATGTACGTGTGTACTTACGTACGTACACGCGTATTTATGTATGTAAGTACGTATGTATGTATGTGTGTGTGTGTGCAGGTGTTTGTATGTAAGAGCGAAAATGAAAAAATAAAATACTATATATGCCCTTTCTGATGAACAATGGAATCTTAACTAACTGATATAAATAAGAAAGTACGTCTATTTGTGAATGTGTGCATGCATGTATGTGTGACAGTGTGTCTGTGATTTCATTGCTATTGTGGTTCATGTATTTTAAGGTTCCTACGAACACTTTTAGCTACAAAAGAAAAAAACAAAACCGCTTTTGTTTTGTTAAAATGGTATCTTAACTTATTAACAAACCATAACTCTAGAAAATAAATCCCAAACTGAAGTAAATATTGTGATCTCTAAGATCTATAGAACACATAAAACACCGCTCTAGCGTGGCTACAGCCCAACCGCTAAAAGAGTAATATAATAAAATAACCCTTGGTATTGCATACAAATATTTTAACAGATTAATATAAATAAGAACTTTAGTTCCATCTGAAAATTACTATTTCTAACAGCGAAAACACCGAACGGCATATAATGCTTTTCAAACTAATAAATTCTGTATAAACGCTTTTAGCGTTAATCTCCCTTTGTGACAGCTTACAACGGTTAAACTCCTTAACTTGTCATTGGAGCAGCTATTCATGTGCAAACACTTTTGTGCATTCCGAGGAATTAAACGGTGTTCCTGCTTTACTTTATCAGCTTTATGTTCACATTAATATCTTAATTGGCTAAAAACGACGAATTGCTAATTTTTTCTCCTGAAGATGATCAAAATTCGTCGTTCTTTATTATTTAAAAAAAAAAAAATCTTCTAACTTCATGTTTTCACTGTCATAATGTTTCAACAGCAGAGATTCATTAAAAAAAACTGTGCTTTTCGTAGAGTTAAAATATTCGAACCCCTCCATTTTCACTTCTTGTCACAGACGTTATATAATAGCGAGATATATACTTCCCTGTTATATATAATTTGCATTAAAAAAAAAAGAAAGAAAATGATGTAGAAGTTTCTCTGAGCTCTTATGATTTGCTAGAATTATTAGTCGAGTATAATTTAAATCGCAAAGAGCACACTTTGAAAATAATGTTTGGCGTATATATCTCGAAAAAAGAACTTTCATGATTTGGGTTTCGTTTACATATGTTTCACCTCCATTAACTTACAACTAACCACCACCACCATCAACAACAATAACAATAACAAAAACAACGCTATTTTCAGTATGAGTGCTATTATTCCTGTTATGGTTTCTCGCTATAATTGTCTACGTTCAACCCTGCCAAATTTAGGCCCTACGTTATGTTTCGTAAATACGCCCTAATGGAGTATATACATACATATATAAGTACATATAAAATGCATCAAGTATAGGACATGACCAACGAGTGAAAAAATACGTAACCACGTACGGGCCAAAATACGACAAGAACTGTAACCCCTCCTCAGTTGTCGACTGTTAATTGTGTTTACATTTGTTCTCCGCCTACATTTGACAATGGGATGCTTTCTTTATGTGACCTAGCGGTTTGGCAAATCATGGCGATAGGATAAGTATCAGATTTTAAAATAAAATATATAATGAGGTAGAATTGTTTGATTAAATTTTTTGAAGCAGTTACTCCTGCATGACCGTGGCCCACATGCCGGGCCAGCCCTAGGGTTACTGGCACCCCGGCAAACTGAAATTCGGTGTGTACAAGCCGACGTTCTTGGAAATTTCCTTGTCTTTGTTACGTCCTCCTTGGCGCCCCCTAGAACATGGCGCCCCGGGCGACAGCTCGAGTTGCCGGTACCTTGAGCCTGCCCTGTCTCCTTGACATAAATGACAGAAAGAAGAAAGAACCATCTCTCTCCCACCTTCTGTGTGTTTTTGTGAATATGTGCGAATGTACGAGGTGTATATATGTGAAAAAGTTCCCGGACTAGTTATATACAAGTTTAACAGATGGCAGCACACGGCTGCGTGCACAATGGGAGGTAGCAGTGACATTCAAGTCTGCGATTTTCTCATGGACTGGAGGAAAGATCCAAACTGATTTTTTTTGTTAAACTTGGGGACCCTGCTATAGAGACATTGAGCATGCTTCGGCAAGTTTACGGTGAGGTGACAATGGGTCCTACGCAGTGTTTTGAGTACATGGGCGCTTCAAAAGCGGAAGAACATCCCCGGAAGACAACCAGCGATCTGGAAGACCTGCAACGAGTGTCATCCCCAGAAATGCTGTACTTTACATCGAGAGTTCGATCTCTAGGGCCAGACCGTCAATTGAAATTTTTACTGCAACGATTTGAAGCGACTGAGAGAGGACATTCGGCGAAAGCGACCAGATCAGTGGAGCGCGAAGAATTGGATTCTTCACAACGACACTACACCTTGTCAGTGAGCTCTCCTCTCTCGTGAGTTTCTTGCTCATAACAACATGGCCTCGCTTCCATTTGCCAGATTTAGCCCCTGCGGACTTCCATCTCTTCAGCACCAAATGCAGTTCGATTCTTGCTGTTTTAACAGCGTTGTCAAGATCCAGAGCGAATTGCAGAAGTTCCTCGACTTGATCACCGAAAACATCATCCAGGACGGATTCCAAATGTGGCAGGACGCTGGGACCAGTGTAGTGCTGCGCAAGGCGACTATTTCGAAGGAGATGATATTAAAACTTAGGTAGGTAAAGATATTATTTCTTTTCATTAATTCAGGAATCTTTTGATACTACTACGTATATCTTTTTCGTTTTCTTTGTTCTTATTTTTCTTTAATCCTGATCCTTATTCTATCGACATCATTGGCCGATCAGTTATAATACAGAGACGTAAACAAACGAACACCAATCGTAAACTTGTGGTGGGGCTCACACACACACACACAAATATATGTGTGCGTGTATGTGTATCGAGAAATATATACACGTTTATATATGCTTAGATAGCTAGATAGATAGATAGAGAGAGAGATAATACATACATACATGCGGACACATTGCGCAGAGAGAGAGAGAGAGAGAGAGAGAGAGAGAGAGAGAGAGAGAGAGAGAGAGAGAGAGAGAACGAGAGAGAAGGGGGGGGGAATAAAGGAGAGAAAGAAATAATAAAAGAAATAAAGAAAGAAATAAGAAAGACAAGAAGAAAATCAAATGATCAAAGAAACTCACAATTTAGAAACAAGTGTTAAAGAAGAAAGATTGTGTCAACTTATAAAACACCCATAGAAACTAAGCAACATGTTACATCTTTTAGAGTTTCATAAAAATCTTGTGTTTATGATTACAAAGCGTACGCCACCTTATATGAAATTCGGTTGAAGTTCAAGGACATAAATTGTATAGTATTTATCAATGATTACTTCTTATCTAGAAAAAAGGGCAGAGGTTTGGTTTAAAAGAAAATGATTATGATAGAAAGAGAAAGAAGATGAAATAAAAATGAAGTATTTAGTGAAGGAGGATGGGGTAAAGAAGATTGGAAAAGAAGAAAAATGAAAGAGAAGGACGGAAGAATAAGCAACAACGTAACGTATATATTTGCGCAGGTCTGAAAGTTGCCGGTCGGGTAACGACTAAATGCTGAACTGAGGTGACAAAGTAAGGAAGTAGAGCTATAAAAACGATAATCCTTTTTACTATAAGCACAAGGACTGGCTATTATGAGGAGGGGGGTAGTCGATTACATCGACTCCAGTGCTTGACTGCTGCTTAATTTATCGACCCCGATAGGATGAAAGGCAAAGTCGACCTTGGCGAAATTTGAACTCAGAAGGTAGCGACGGGCGAAATACCGCTATGCATTTCGCCCGCCGTGCTAATAACGTTTCTGCCTCCATGAAAACAGTAAAGTCCCTGGTGTGGCTGTGCGTTAGAAATTTTGCTTCCCAACCACATGGTTCCGGGTTCAGATTCCACTGTATGACTGCTTGGGCAAGTGTCTCCTACGATAGCTTGTGTGTGTCTTTGTGTCTGTAATTGTCTGCCACCACTGCTTCACAACCGGTGTTGGTTTGTTTATTACCCCTTACCTTACCTGTTCGGCAAAATAGAATAATAACAGGACTAGGAAAAATGGTAAAGGGGTTGATTTGTTCGACTAAAAATTCCTCATGAGCGGTGCCCCAGCATGGTCTCAGTCTAATATATTAAACAAACAAAACATGATAGAGAAACATACAGGAAAACCGATACATGAAACATATCTAGATTCAAAACTCAGAACGTAGAATAGCCTAGTAAAATTAAGGAGTGGCTGTGTGGTAAGTAGCTTGCTTACGAACCACATGGTTCCGGTTTCTGTCCCACTGCGTGGCATCTTCGGCACGTGTCTTCTACTATTGCCTCGGGCCGACCAAAGCCTTGTGAGTGGATTTGATAGACAGAAACTGAAAGAAGCCCGTCGTATATATGTATATTACTACTACGTATCTCTTTTTTCCCCCTCGTATTTCCTCTCTTTCTTTTTTCCTCTCGTTGCTCACCATTCTTCTACTTCCTCCCTCTACCACTCTCTCTCTTCCCTTTACACCGGCATGGTCACATGCTTCCGGTCAATAATCC
>NC_068999.1:15527949-15528825 GCF_001194135.2 Octopus bimaculoides | reverse complement strand
GTGTGTGTGTGTGTGTGTGTGAATACAAAGACACACACACGTGTGAGTATGTATACAATGGGCGTCTACTGAGTTTCCGTTAGAAAATATAGGTCGGCGGCTACACAGGATTGAAGCCGAAATCACCATGTGGAATCAGCGTGAACTCTTGACCCTAGCCGCGAAGCCTTCAGTTGCCGCAGACGTATGGAGTAAAGAGTTCCGTTCAATTAAAATTGTCATCAACCAACAATACGACAAACAGAAAAGAAAGGAAAAAAAACATCGACTCAAAATGAGGATGTGCTTGTATGCAGGCATCTATAAGTATGTGTGTGTGTGTGTGTGTGTGTGTGTGTGTGTGTGCGTGCGTGCGTGTGTGTATGTGTGTTGGTGTGTGCGCGTATAGCTGGGTGCGGATGAATGGACGTGTATGTCTGTGTGTTTGTGTGCGTGCGATTAGATGAGTGAGAAAAGATGGAAGTCTGTGTGTGTGTGTGAGTGAGTGCTAGCCAGCAAGAGAAAGAAAGAAAGAAAGAAATAAATAAAGAAGGACTGAAAGAAGGAAAGAAAGAAAGAAAAGAATGAGAGATTCTTCTGCTGCGTATTGTGTATTGTGACTGCTGTTGCGTCTCTTCTTCTCAAAAACGGTGAATGTGTCTTCCAATGACCTAGATAGGAATTAGATTGGTGTTGTATACAAATAGGATATGCTTAAAACAGCGGGTCTTATGGTATGGGGAGCCTAACAAGCCCGCCATAAGGTGCTGCGTGAGATGTGCAAAGTTAATACCTATATTGGCTTATTTTATCGTTTAGGCTTTACTTGTTTCTGTCATTAAACTGTGGCCATGCTGGAGCACCGTCTTCAAGAAATTCTGATCCTACGAATCGACC
>NC_068999.1:15523503-15527939 GCF_001194135.2 Octopus bimaculoides | reverse complement strand
CTACGAATCGACCACAGTAGGGGTTTGCATGTGTGTGCGCGCGTGTGTGTGTGTGTGTGTGTGTGTGTGTGTGTGTGTGTGTGTAAAGCCTGCTATTTATTCTATAGGTCTGTTTTGCTGAACCGCCAGATTACGGGGACGTAAACACACTAAGACCGATTGTTAAGCGGTGTTGAGATACATACACGCATACAGGTACACATACACACGCATACATACACTCATACATACATATATACATACTCCAGAATTTTATCATTTAAGTATATATGAGTATGTTAAAGATATGCAACGTGCATGAGTATAAACACGTAAAAGAAAAGGTACAAACCTTATGTCAAAGTCTACCCCCTATTTTTGGCCAAAAAATTAGAAATTTTCCAGGCGTACGAGTGGCTGTGTGGTAAGCCATTACAAATTGCATCTGTAATGAGCAATGCTTTACTGGAACATTGTAAATATAATCAAATTATTATTGTATATTTAAAATTGTAAATATTTAATCGATACAGCTACTTCACCCCTTTTATGTTTGTCTGTCTTTGTTCGTCCCCTCTTTGTAATGCCTTTATGGCAAATATTTATGAAATAAAGTAGCTTGCTTACCAACCATATGGTTCCGGGTTAAGTTCCACTGTGTGGCACCTTGGGCAAGTGTCTTCTACTATAGCCTCGGGCCGACCAAAGACTTGTGAGTGGATTTCGTAGACGGAAACCGAAAGAAGCCCATCTGATATATGTATATGTATATATGTCTGTGTGTATGTTTGTGTGTCTGTGTTTTTACCCCAACATCGCTTGACAACTGATGCTGGTGTGTTTATGTCCCCGTAATTTAGCGGTTCGGCAAAAGAAAATGATAGAATAAGTACTAGGGTTACAATGAATAAGTCCTGTGGTCATGATCGTTATATTATTACAGTAAGTTTCATACTCATCTATTTTTTTATATTACGGCTCTTTTCATGGCATAACATAATTTGCACCGGTATTCCTTTTTACTTTAATGCAAGGTTCGATTTGACGTGCAGCTTTTGACGATTCCTCCCATGGCAATTTAAACGTTAAAAAATAGGCGAGAAAACAGAAGACAGAGAAGGAATTTGGTGTGAAAATTTTTAAATATCAAGTCTGTCGGGATTTTAAGAAATTAGGTCAGAGTCTTCACAGCTCAGCTGACCTCAATTTCCGTATAGCACCCGTGGAATATAGTCGTATAATTCAGGATTTGAAATTTCTCTGTCATTTTACGTAAAAATGACCTCCAGATAAAACAGCAAATATACAGTAGGTTTTAAACTTGAAATTATTGAAGCTGCTGAGAAGACAAATAGCTGTTAAGCAACTAGGGAATTTTATGTTTCAGAGAAACCTGTGAGAGACTGGAGAATGATATCTAACGAACTTCAGACAACGCCAAAAAGAAAATATGGCCAAAATTGGAGAAAAAAGTTGTAGTGTCTGTACTTGAAAACCGTCAAGGTGGAAAGTGTGTTACTCGTGAAGTCATCCGAATTTATGCACAAAATGAATCAAAGAAGGATGGAATTCCAGATTTTAAAGCAAGTGCTGGATGGTACACTGGGTGCATGAGACGTTATGACTCAGTACTTCGGCATAGAATCATGGTCGCACAAAAGCTACCTGCTGATCAAGATGATAAGATAATAGAGTTTCATTGGTTTGTAATCAGAAATCAGCAGAAGAAGAGGTGTGCATTATCATGTATTGGGAACATGGACGAAACGGCTGTTATTCTTAATATGCCAGAAGATCGAAGTATGAATCAAAAAGGAAAAATAAGACAGTATTCATGAGAACCACTGTCCACGAGAAAAGTATGGTTACTTTAGTTCTTTCATGTATGGCTCATGGTACTAAATTAAAACCGATGGTTGTTTTTAAGAGAAAAACTATGCAAAAGGAGAAAGTTCCAAAAGGAATTGTCATCCATGTACATTCACAAGGATGGATGGATGATGGTGGATGTAGAAAATGGATAAAGGGTGTCTGGAATTTACGACCTGGTGGACTACGAAAGGAAAATAGTTTGTTCGTGTGAGATCATTTTAGCGCACATCTAGTGAAGAATGTTGTTGATAGCCTCCCGTCACAAAATACTGATATATATCTGTAATTCCTGACGAACTTACGAGTGTTTTGCAACCATTAGACGTTAGTATCAATAAGATATTTAAAAACATGATGAGAATCAAGTGAAATAACTGGATGTGTGATAGAGAAGAAAAAAACGAACATGAAAGGAAATAGTATGCCTCTGATCTGTGAATGGATCGTTGATTCGTGGAAAGAAATAACAGTTGAAACTGTTGTCAGATCATTCAAGAAATGTGTGATTTCGAATGCACTGAACGGTACAGAAGACGCTTGTCTATGAAATTTACATGGATGACAAAGAAGTGGATGATGTGTTACCTCTGACTATGGACAACGAAGGTGAAGAGAATCCTTACGATTATATCATTCTTCCTGCTTATTATGAAGATTTATTCAGTGATGAAGATAATGAACAGCGTGATTGTTTAGGATTTTAATGAACTTCTGTGTGTAAAACCTTTAAGATGTACCTCGTACCGTAGTTCTAATTTAAGGTTGCATTACCGTAAATCTCTACTTCCCATTTTGTTATTTATTTACTGCCCACAAGGGGCTACACACAGAGGGGACGAACAAGGACAGACAAAGGCATTAAGTCGATTATATCGACCCCAGTGCGTAACGGGTACTTATTTAAACGACCCCGAAAGGATGAAAGGCAAAGTCGACCTCGGCGGAATTTGAACTCAGAACGTTGCGGCAGACGAAATACCGCTAAGCATTTCGACCGGCATGCTAACGTTTCTGCCAGCTCACCCATTTTGTTTGCATAAATAGATATTTGATAATTCATTTGTTTTTATTCACATTATTAGTTATGTTGATATTTGTTTTATATTTTGGGTCTTAAGCTTCATTGAATTTATAAGAAAATAAAAAATGCAGCAAAGAAATTCGTACAGCAGTTTCTAATCCAGCCACGAAGAAAACGTTTTCAGTGAAGGCTGTGGGTGGTGGAAAGTGGTGTTGTGCTTCGAATTCTTTTATCAATTTTGGTATTTAAAACATTAAGTTTCATTGAATTAATTAGAAATAAAAATACGCCACTAATATACTGTGCCATAATACACTTGTGATGAGCGTCACCTTAACCATCAATATGAAAATAGAGTAATGTTATAGAAGAGTTATGACGATAAACATGGCAAGTAGGTATTAGCAGTATGCGCCGTATTACGGTAGTGGCATGCTGGTACCGGGTAGATGTGTTACCGGTGGTAATATAACATAATTATGAGATATAAATCGAGTTCACTCAGCTAGTCAGTTAAGTTTGATGGATAAAAATAAAAGGGAGCGAAGAATAGAGCCTTTTGAGTAAATTTGTTAGAAGGAATGTGAGAAATGTCATTATCATCACCGACATCGTTATAATCACCGTTCTCATTATCATCACCGACAATATTATCGATATCGTCAATCATCTGTGAAGACTGAGCAGTCATCATGTATCTGTGTGATTTTTGTTTCTCCACCGCTTGTCAACCTGTGTTGATTTGGTTACGTCCACTCAAAGTAGCGGTTCTGCACAGAGATCAATAGAATATGTACCAATGTACCAGACTGAAAAATAAATACTGTTATCGATTTGTATGACTCAAATCTTCAAAACGGTTCCATAGAATGGCCACATTCTTGTGACTAAAACTAGTGAGTGTATTAAACGATCATTTTATAGTTATATTGTTTTACTTGTTTCAATCATTTGACTACGGACATGCTGGAGTGCAGTCTTAAATATTTTTTTGTAGTCGAAGGCATCGACCCCAGGACTTATTCTTTGTAAGCCTAGCACTTATTCTATCGGTCTCTTTCGCCGAAACGCTAAGTTATGGGGACGTAAACACACCGACATCTGTGGTCAAGAAATGCTGGCGGACAAACACAGACAGAAAGATATACACATATTAATATATACATACATATATACGAGGGGCTTCTTTGAGTTTCCGTCTACCAAATCTACTCACAAGGCTTTGGTTGACCTGAGGCTATAGTAGAAGACACTTAGCTAAGGTTCCACGCAGTGGGACTGGACCCGGAGCCATGTGGTTGGGAAGTAAGTTTCTTACTACAGAGCCACATTACACCTATCTTTTGTTGACTGTTGGTAACATTTGTTTCTGTATTAACCTCCGGTATATTGCGAAAGACTTCAAAAGAAGAAAACCAAAAAAAAATTGGGCTTCAACAATTTAATGTGGTAATGTGTGCATGAAAAGTAGTTCGCTGCTATTTCTAGCGGGTCATGTGGCCTAGCAAATGGTCACAAGTACTATTAGTCCGACAGACATGGATGCAATCGATACTACAACGCG
>NC_068999.1:15503338-15523467 GCF_001194135.2 Octopus bimaculoides | reverse complement strand
CCACCACCACCACCACCACTCATCGTCATCATTTTCATGGTTGTTTTCGATACATACATACACACACACATACATACACACACATACATACACACATACATACATACACACACATACATAAATACATACATAAATACATACATGCATACATACATACATACATACATGCTTATATGGGGAGATGAATAAAAATCAATATGAAACACTCATGTACGTAATTGTTGTCGTCATTTTTAACGATCATTATCATCACCGACGTCGTTCTCATTATCATCACCGACATCATTATCGATATCATCATCGCTATCATCGCCATCATCGTCATCCTCATCGTCGGCGTCGTCGTCATCATCATCATCATCATCATCATCATCATCATCAACAACAACATCATCATCAACAACAACATCGTCTTGCTCGTTGTCGTTGTTGTCGTCATCGTCGTTGTCATTATTGTCATCGTTGCCGCTGTCGTCATCGTCGTCGTAGTCGTCGTCGTCGTCATCATGCCCATGATCTTCATCTTCACATACATCGTGATGTAAATTACGTAAATCCGAAACGTTTCCAAAGTGAAACGAAACAGTTTAGCAATAAATTCATGAGGATTAGACGTAATGAAGTCTCATTTTCAACCCAGCTTCGTAATTCAATATGTAATACAATAATAATTATGATGCTACTCACGGCACAGAGAATTATCGGGATAAAACAAAAATTAAAAAATCGAAATTAAAAAATAAAAAGACAGAAAAATATTCGAAATTTATGAGAATTATGACATCGAAGATGAAAATATAAACGACAGTAATATATTGAAGTCCACTGAAAAATATATCTTTCAGTATCATTTAATACCTAATTCCACCGAGGTAGACTTTACATTTCATCCTTTCGGGCCGATAAATCAAGTACCAGTTGCGTACTGGGGTCGATCTAATCGACTGGTCCCCTCTCCCAAAATTTCGGGTCTTGTACCTAAAGTATAAAAGAATATTATTTAATGCCTGTTATATGCATTGGTAATTAAATTATATAAAGCGAGCTTTAAAAGCCTGCTAAGCAGGTATTATTGAATATTATAATTATTTAATACATTGAAGATTATTATCATCATTATAAAAGGCGTCGAACTGACAGAATCTTTAGGACGCCAAGTAAGATGGTTAGCAGCATGTCATCGGTCTTTATGTTCTGGGTTCAAATTCCGCAGAGGTCGACTTTGCCATTCCTGTTTCACCAAGGAATGTATTACATCACAGATAGCAGCAAAAGCATAGAAAGGATAGAATCACCCGAAGCAACAACAACTTTAATATCAGGACAACATCAAATATCTCTCCAAGACACGATTCGGACCATTCAAGCATATCCTGTAGTGGAGGGGGAGTCGAAGTGCTTAAATGGCAACATATCAGCTGGTCAAACAAAAGAAAATGAAAACCTGGCTGGTATAATCAAAAGGGAGAGACTCCTTTGAGAAACAATACACAGACACCATCCCCAACAGCAGCTACAACAGTACCGTTAACAACATCAGCCCCCTCAATACCAGTACCATCACCATTATGGCACATGCCATCGTTACAAGCGCAACCCAATTCGCATATAAAACGCTTACGTTGGACATCCCAACATCAGTAGAATATAAACATAATTAACTACACGGCAATAAACTGGGAACGATAAAGAGCTAATGGAACACACATACAACCACGCAGGCATCACGAACTCAGATTTTACCACACCAACACACATAAAATCCTTCCTAACAGATAAAAAAACATCATACAACACATAGAATCTACACAGACATTACATAACCCCGCTTTTACCACACCATCCAGTAGTGGCTTGTGTATAGGAACTACAGAACTGCAGAACTGCAGCATCCTCTATTTCCACTCGATATTATCGATAACATTCAATATAACGAGTCCTTGTTTCTTTAGTTCTTTCTTTATACTTGTACATTATATAATCCTTAAGCTTAACGTCGGTAGCCATCCCATAGTTTATGAAACAAATACACAAATCCTTGTATAGATCTGCGCGCTTCACAGTTCCAGCAACTCGGTGTTTGGCTGTTTTGCGCATGCTCACATGTCTGAGTTAGGAAGCTTCGTACTAGGAAGAGAGAGCACTGCATGAACGAACGTGCTGGGTGAAAAGTAGTGTTTCTTTTTGACTTCGCGTGTGTTGTGCTTAAAAATGTGTTTATATGCTTGAATGTGATTAAAATGTAGAATTAGATTATTATCCTCCTTCCAGCTTCAGTGTTGCTGCCAGGATCTGAAAAAATACGGCATATGTTCCCCTTTATCTTGTGATTTAGGGCGGGGTTCTGAAAAACAAGGCGGAATTCGCGGCAGTGCTCAAGGAACAAATTAAACACACTACCCGGCTGTGGCTAAAACGCGAACCGATCAAGTTTATGCATAAATCTTCTTTTTCTGTTTGTTTCCTTTTACACAATATTAAAACAAGTCAAAAAATTATCTGACGCAGCGTCCCCACTAATTTTATCTACGAGCCGCCACTGACACCAACATACATAAAATCAATTCTAACAGCGAAAAACGATCACATAAAAATTTATAAATTCTAAATATCCTAAAGGAGTGTAAGATTCCAGGATGTATATCAAGAAAAGACTGTATAAAGAACTACTCGCAGAAACATCTACATGTAGCCGTGGGGATGGAACATTCATTCCCATCTCGCCAATAAAATCACTGTGAGTAGCTCTTTCTGCTTTTATTTCTTAATCAAACGTGGCCTTGCTTAGAATAGGTAGTATAAATGCACGTCATCTCAATTGTGATACACATTTTCAGAGGATACGGGATTTACTTATCCCCATGTCAACTGGGAATGGAAAGTGGAACTACGGTGTTGTTCCGGAAAGGTCTGGATCTCAGGATAAGACTTAGATGCAGAAATGTCTAGATCCACGGTCCAAATCAGTGATTTAATGTTAATATGTAAAAATAAATACTCATTACTTTTTCTCGATAGATAAGACTTTACAGATTATTATATACTTGTAATTATCAGGCCAGTAAGAATGAAATGTCTGATGTTCTTATTCACCAAGCTTGACAGACATTAACTATAATGCCTTATCCTGACAATTCTTTGTTTTACAACATTGAAGAATTACATCATCACTTTTCGAAATGCAATTCATGGTGTCTGATTATATTGTGTGTTTTCTCTTGTAAATCATTTTTTGTGAACCCATAGATAGATCAGCAATTCGTGTTGTTTATGTATATGAGATCCATCGTGGAACCAATGCATCCAGGACAGCTCGAAATATCAATGGGGTGTTTGGTAAAGATGTGGTGAATGAGGGCACTGTACGTCGATGGTTTGGGAAGTTCCGATCTGGTGACTTTACTCTTGAAAATCCGACCCGTGGTAGACTAGAGAACAAGGTGGATAATGATGAGCTGGACACTAGTGGAAGCGGATACATCTCCAACTACGCGTGAGTTAGCAGCAAGGTTTGATGTTTCGATTCCAACTGTATTGGACCATCTGAAATAAATCGGCAAGGTAAAGAATCTAAACGAGGAAATATGGCCGTTTAAATTCAACAACATTACGATTATACTGCCCAAAGCACCCTGTATTTCCCTCTAATTCTTTTCTTCTTTCCGAACTCACTGAAACGATAGCTTAGTTATGTTCAAATTCCAACTTCAGTAGCAACATTTTAAAGCTTCTATTACTCCTTGTCCTGCACTTTTTCAGGTTGATTTGACTAAGTATATTATCACTCCTTCACCTGCACTTTTTCCTCCTTGTACAGCTTTACCATTCTTAAATACCGTTGTTACATGTACCCGAGACAAACACAAATATAGCTTTACAATCTTTTTTCATGCAAGAGGGCATCAACTGTGAAAGAGAAAGATAATGAAATCAAGAGTCATTCATGCATTTTTCATATATAAGTAAAACTATTTCTCATATCTTTGTTCTATGAAATTGAAATATAAAGAAAAAAAATCGATTAGATCGATTTATTTTTCAGACGACGACAAGACATGAGATTTATAGGATAAATAGTGAATTGGAAATTTGCTCAAGCATTGCTTATAACACGAATAAATATATTTGTTAAAGAATGAAATGTCTGCAAGTGGAAATCTGGGTATGAGACTCACCTTGTTATGAAGTTCAGTAGTCACTAAGTGAATAAATACGTGTTGCTTTAGAATAGTAATATATGTGGAACAACAGAAAATGTTCTTTGAAGTATTTAGCTAATTTAGTTTACGTCATGAATTCCGAATACACAAGATATGTGTGTCCCCATTGGAAATATATTGCCATGATGTAATTGTTTAAAGCAAGCGGTTGAACCTATATCCAAGGGGCGTTGAAAAGTTACTGGTTTTAAGGGCGTTGCGAAAGGCCTCACTGCAGGCCAAACTTTCAAGTTCATTTATAAGATTTACAAAAATTGAAGGACCGCTACCATAAGTATGTGAATCTGAGAGGACAATATGTTGAATAAAATCATAATTAACTGATCCTCTTGTATTTTCTTTTACCCAAGGCAGGAACTTTTCCGCACTCCTTCGTTGGTGTTTGACGTTCGAATCTCCGGTCCAAACTACAAGCTTATCGGTTTCATCATTTATTGGGCCGGTAGTGACCTGTCAGGTCTCAATACCACAGTGTTTGCCGATGAAGCTATCATTGGCACCTTATCAAAATGTAGGTGTCCGTCCGGATTCGAATGTGTACCCATCTCACTCTTGTAACCTATCGACGAATGACAAGTCCAATAAGTCCATTTCTAACAACGCCTAATCTTGCGCAGGTATATCACCCGGAACGAATCTATTACTTACAGACGCGACGATGTCTTCTCTCTCAATCCTTACGACAACAACAACAACAACAACTACTACTACTACTACTACTACTACTACTACTACTACTACTACTACTACTACTACTACTACTATAGTCGCTTGGTATTTTTGTGTCTATTCCATCCAGGTATTCGTGGCATGCTTACTCAGCTCTCCTTTATTCGTTACTCATATTTTGCCCAACTGAAGCGGCGTGATGGCAGAAACGTTAGCATGCCGGGCGAAATGCTTAGCAATATTTCGTCTGTCTTTACGTTCTGAGTTCAAATTCTACCGAGGTCGACTTTGACTTTCATCCTTTCGGGGTCGATGAATTATGTAGCGGTCACGTTACGGGGTCGATCTAATCGGCAAGCCCCCTCCCCAAAATCTTCGGGCCTTGTGCCTATTTTGCCCAACTACCAAACCTTACATAACGCTTAGTTCTTCCTACAAAGACCCAATGGAATATCCTCAGTATCTATATCATTTTCAGCATTTCAGAGGAATATTAACTGAGCCAAACTCACTGGATTTCGAGGGCGGTAAAACTCATGAAATTTGCAATCTACTCAAAATATGAGAAATAACATAATGACTATCCCGCTTTTTCTCAGCTAGTATTTCTTGTTTTTTCAATTGATTCTACAAGAAATGGTTTTATTCATGTCCCACTTCTTTTCGCAGATTTTCAGAGACGAATAATGTTTGCTGCATTCGTGTTACTTGTGAATAGCTGTTAAAAACAAAAAGGAGAGAAATCTAAGGGATTAATTTTCTGGGAACGAAAATTGATATGTTGATTTGCTACGAGAACAGATATTCCATATGAGCATTGGCTATTGTAGTATCTGGATGAAAACCAGAGAAAAAAGACAGGACATCTGTTTGGCAGTGGTTTTGATATGAGAGTGGATAGACTGTAAGGAGCTTACGAAGGTATTTTTAACAGGAGTTAAAGCGAGTTACAGATTAAAATCAGTTCTGTCGTTGAGATGTATGACAACGTCTTCTTATTAGATTTTTTGATAACGGGAGCTTAATAGTTTTGAGAAGAAAATTAGCTTTATAAATGCTGCACTGGTGTAAGGGGCAGTCAAGCATTTGAGAGTTTTTGTTAAATTGGAAATACTGGAAATGAATAGGGTGGGGCGGTAGCTGACTTGCTAAGAAGGGCTATCTTTCTTCGGATATTACTATCTGTGGCACGCTTCCAAACTGAAACTAACACGACACTTTTGAAAGGCAGGTTTAGAGAGGGCATGGGCTAAAGCTGCGCGTCCTTCCCCTCCATTGGTCAGTTGAAGCTTAGATAGTGTCACATGACAGTTAGCTGGTGCTGGCTGCTGGAGCTTACCGGCGAGTATTTAATGGTGAATTTGGCAAGATGGTCAGTCGCCCGCTGGCATTCGATGACGCTGCATCGAAGAACCAAAGAAGAAAAAAAATGGAGAAAGAAGAAACGCACTCAACACCAGAGCTGAAGAAACCTCCGAAAGGAGGGGCCCCGTGACGTCGAAAACGGTAGAAGAGTAGGGGCCCTAACTGGACGTGTTTCCTCATGATGTCTTTATCTGCTGGATCCTATAAAGGAGGTGTTGAGGTAGAGATTCACGAAACGAGGTTGGAATTCCTCTAGAGCCGGTGTTTAAGTTGTTTTGAAGAAGTATTTTTTTTCACTCTGTGTGTATACGTGCATGTTTATGAGCCTGATCGAGTTTAAATGTATGGTTTGGTGGATTAGTCTGTGGTGTGAGTGTGTATGTGTGTGTGTGTGTACGCGCGTGCGGGAGTTTGTGTTCGTGTGCGTGCGAGTGTGTGTGTGTGTGTGTGTGTGTGTGTAGTGTGTGTGGAGTTCGAACGTGCTTTCTTCGGTAGATTGCTGTTCCTAGAGTCATAATGCTGGATAAATGGACCATTAATAGAATCCACAATGTTAAGATTTATTTAGGAATGTTCCAGAAGAATCGGTTGCAGATTGGAAAGTGAGACTCTTTGTTGAAATGAATATGTATAGAGGCATCTGTCTTCGTTCGCATAATGTCATGCAGGATTTACGATACTTCATAAGGCCTGTTATGTTTGTAAAGATGGATGATTTTCTCCATGAGCTGTAAGTCCGTTGTTTCACTTGAACTGTTGCAGTGAAATTTTATATTACGTTCTTTCGAATTTGATTGGGTAGATTTGATAAGATGGCGTTCGGGACCGCAATCATTTGACAGGTGTTGGCTTTGGCATTGTTGGTTATAGCAAGATTATTTGGAGAATCCAGTTATCGATTAAGAATGCATACAAGGGTTGAAAATAGTTTATAGAGTCAGAGGTAGTGATATATTTGGTGCTTGCACTAGAATTCTCCTACAGAGATGAGTCTAAAATCTAAGAAAGTTATGAGCTTTTGTGTCATCAACAGTGTGATATCGGAGAGGAGTAGAGTGATATTCATATCCTCGAAGTAAGAAACAATATAATCGAAGAGTCGTTAGAAGTTTAAGGTGTCTGGAGGCAAAACAAGTGAAATGTGTGAGGCGGAGATTTTGGGTATTAAGTACCTGGATGCTTTTTTTGGGGTACTAAGTACCTGGATGTCTTTGTTGTTGATAGAGATATGAAAAGTTTGCATGCACAGTTAGGACATTTTAAAGGGGAGTTTGAGTACTGGATAGTAGATTGCAACAATAGATAATGGTTGACATATTTGTGTTTCTAAGACGAAAACAATGGTTTTATTCGTCGCTTTTAGGATTAGACTTGTAGCAACGTACATAGGACGTTCGGGAAGAAGCAAATTTTGTCTCGAGCCAGTTTTGAAACTTGTGATAGGGCAATTTTCACAATAGGCTGATGGGGTAAAGCCAATAGAACAGCAACAAGGAAGAGAAAACCCTCTACGCTACACCAAACTAGGATCTTTTCTGTTTGGCGTTATCAGTGGAAATTTTAAATTTGACTGAACATTTTAAAATTTGGTGGATTTATATAATTTTCCACGCTGAATCTTAGGGGTTAACTCACTTTTGTCAGAAACATTTAAAAAAAAAATTAGAGAGATTTAAATTTTGATAATTTTTACCCAGTCAGAAAACAGGATTTGGAAGCTGTCATTTTGTGCGTGACAGTACGTGTTGTCAACTGTTAGCTGTAAAATAATGGTGGAATTCTGCTTTACGCACATCATGTAACACAAAGGATGCTTTTTTTATCTTTTGGAATCTTCAGAAAACTTTTGAGAATTTGTATTCTACTCACACAAATTCATGCGATTATGCAAAAACCAAAACAAAATATATTTGGTGCGTAATTTAAGACATACTTAGCTATTATTTTTAGCAAATCTCAGAACCATCTCATAACGCATATATTTTAAGCATTTAATAGGCGAAAACCGATCACGTGGGTAAGCACCTTGGTAACAGTTTGGCTTGTTACTAGGGAAACAGGCACTTATATGTCCGTGGCTTTCGATCAACTAAAATTACTCCAAATTTGCAAACTTTGAAGGCTATCAACTCTTTATTTATTGATTTATGACGAAAATGAATTTCATGTCAATGATTTCCATTCAAAACTACACCAATACACCAAATTTTGAAATCAATTGGAACAAGAAAATCGAAGGACTTGAAAGGTGGCTGCCAAACAGAGAAGTCCCATAATTATACTCCTGCCTGAGAACATTTACTTTAGCGTTCACACAGTCTGAGAATATATTACTATCCTTTAAAAAAATGTGGCCTCAATAATACCACACTCAGACAACGTTATCACATTAACTAGGAAATGTCTCCAGAATAGTTGTGGTTGTTCAGTTATAATCTATGCCAAATATGCGCACTACAATTTATTGGTTTTGTTTATATTTCTTTTACTTTTAGTCGGTTACTTCACTGAACTAATATAATATAAAGTGACAATTTTATTTTATCGTGCCAGTCTGTATGAAAGACTGTTCATTCCCGACAGAAATTTCACACGAAACGGATAGATTCGTAAGTAAAATTGACGCGATAATTCGCCTAGTTCTTTTTCACATGTTAGCAAGCAATTTTTGTTATCCACTAGTCTTATTATAAATACAAGTAATACTATTACCTAACTTCAAAAAAAAAAAAACCCTATACCTTGTCTGCAAAATTGTGATTGAGTGTATATGTTAGAAACGACTATTGATATCAACAAAGTTCAGAGAAAATATGCGTCAGTGTCCCAAGAACAATCCTTTCTGCTATAGGCATAAAGCCTGAAATATTGGGTGATGGGGGCTAGTCGAGTACATCGACCCTAGGGCTCGACTTGTTTTTATTACATCGACCCCGAAAGAAGGAAAGGCAAATGTCGATCTCAGCAGAATTTGAACTCTGCACATAAAGACTGGCGAAATGCTCCTAAGCGTTTTCTCCGGTGTACTAAAGATTCGCCTAATTATCTTGACTAAGCAAATAGTTTATGGCAGTTTATTCGATGTTCTCATCAAAAAATTTCATTGCTGTGTTTATGTCACTTATTTGTTTTGCCATGGAAGTACTGGAATGTTACTCAACGGCTGTAGTCGACGGTTTGAACGTGTGTGTGAATACAGATTAAGCCTAAACTTCCATTTACGTTCTCGATTTACATCATGTCATGGTTAATCGTACCTCTTAACGTTCTTGCTTCGATAAAATAGTTAATTAAATTATGTGGGTAGATTTAATCGGATATACCTCCTGAGGAAATGTGAGATTTTATACCCGTCTTAAATATCAGTTTTAAACACATACATGTGAATCACACGCAGCTTCCGACTAATAAGCAAAAACTCAAAACCTACATATCACTTCCAATTGAATCAACATATAAAGTGTGATAGTTTTACTTTTAGCAACACGGATGTGTGAAACACTGAGTAACTATTTGGTCACCAGTTATTCGGAAACGAAACAGTAATTGTCTGAAACAGGGTTGGCAGTCTCTGAATTTCGCTCGTTGTTAACATACGAATATAAATACACCTTATACTTTATACACGATACGCTAATGACTAGAACAGGTGATTCTTAATTGGTGCTAATTAGCGTTAAATTCATTTTATCACTTCAAGTGTGAGGTTATTATTTTCCAAATATTGGGAAATTAATGTGAACACAGAGGCTCAAGAAAACATCAAAAGATTTTTAAAAGGAAAATACTTAGCCACTAGCAAATAGTAGTGCTATTTGCTTCTGGTTAGGTATTTTCCTTTTACAGACTCAGTCAATATTGCTACACTGAACAGATTCAATACTGTGAAAGTGATGTGGTCTTAGTGTAATTACTACTTTAACAAGTCATTAATCTAATGATGTATCCGTCTCAGTTTGCATATGAAGAAATAGTAAAAATAATGGTGCTTGTCGATTTCATACTGTGGCCTTATCAAGCAAAGGATTTGAATGCCACTAATTTATAAGTAGAAGTAAAAGGATTTTGTGCCAACAGAATCAAAAATATTTTCGAATTTTGGCATATGGTTAGTAAAATTTTGCTGAGAGGAGAATCGAAGTACATCGGCTCCAGTAATAGGCTGGTGCTTATTTTACAGACCCTGAAAGCATAGACAAACTTGGTGGAATTTGAATACAGAATGTAAAGAACTTGAAGAAAAGCTGCGACAACACACATATTTTGTTATATTTTCTTCACACTAATTGTGATAGCATACAGTCAACCAATCTTTCCAGTTACAGACCATATACTAAAATCTCAATTCGGACAACTTCAAACATATTTGATGAAACTCTATCTTGTGCATATTTGTTTGATCGATCTTACGTCTATCGAAAGTAGAATACAAAGAAGAACCCCGTTCAGCACAGCACAATAACTAATCATTTACAACTGTGATGTTTTAGTTGTCTGGACCTATTTTCAGATATGTGAATTGGAAGATTCGGCAAATAAAATGTGACAATATACAAAAACAACTACATGTAACTGAAAACACATGACCGCATAGAAACAGCCACGTGTGCTCTCTACAAAAACGCATCGGTCAATTACTGGTGTCGATTTCTTCCTCTATATTCTTCCTCTGCAAATATGTGGCTAAGTGCCTAAGTTAGAAATCAATATTCTTATATAAATAACTTCATATGATGTAGCATTTTTAATTGCTGAAGTTCTGAAACTGTTGTATCCGGAGGAAGGTTATCGCACTAAGTATGGTAAATGAAATATTTGTTCTATTGAATTCTTTGAAGATATCTTGATCATTCTGATACAAGAGATATTCTAAGCGAAAATATTGAACGTATCGCAGACCAGTGTTTGTGATTTCGTAATCTAAAGTATAAAATAAAGTTTCTTTTGTAATCTATTATATTCTTCTAAGGAAATTTTTAAATAAGTAAGGTAAATGCGAGTAACATCTTATGAAAAATATAATCTGTCTGGGCATCTAGAACTGCCCTATAGAATGTGTTAAATCATGAGAAAAACAATAGACTGTGAGTCATTCAAGGTTTCCAAAATAGATTTTATTAAAACACATAGCTGACTGAACATTGATTTTGGTGAAATGTTGTCAGAAATTGGTTTATAGATAGCTTTCAGGAGAGTTCACGGTAAATGTTTTACAAACACGATGAATTAATTCACACGAATGGAAGACAACAAAATTAAGTAAAAAAAAAAAAAAAAAAGGAATTGCATCAGCAACAAATAAATAGTATACTCAAGTGACAGTTACTTGACATATACAAAACTATTCTAGAATTGTAAGTCTAAACTGGGCACTTCGATCGCTATGCGGTTAAGAAATTTCACTTTCAACCATGTGTCGCTGGGCGCGTCCGTTCTAGGCAGCTTCATATTGCCTTTATACATTGACGAAAAACATATTCAATAAATAAAGTATCAAATCTTTAGGATATTCGTTCAACATAGAGCTACGTATGTTCCTTTCTCGTTCTTGCATTTAGAAATGTAGCAAACTACTGATTGGCATAATTTAAACCTGTAACGAACATAGTTTGCGATGCAATGTAAATACAATACATTTCAGTTTAAGAAAGTTGAGGATGAAATTTAGAGAAATTATATTGCCGTTGTGTAAAATGAATACAGTAATCTCTCGACTATCGCAGGTGTTAAGTTTACCAAAACCCCGCGATAGGGGAAATTCCGCGGAGAAACAGTACTGTACAGAATTTTGAAAATATTTTTATAATTTGTAAATAATTTGTATATATTTCTGTAGCTGGTGGTAGAGAATAAGAGTGCCAGTTGAAGGCGGCTGATTGGTAAGTAAGCAGACAATTTGGCGTAGTTTCAACGGTCGCTGGGTATTTGGCATGGCTGATTGAACTTTGAGCCTCCTTTGGCGACAGAACCTTTCATCACAGGAACCAAACGTACGCACACACACGCTCGCGTGTAGAAATATCTTCATACAGATAGAGAGAGTGAGAGAGGGAGATGGAGATGTATCACAATTTGTTAATTGATCACAATTTCCATAAACACTTACTCTGTCCTCATACATATAATGAGAAATATTCTCGCACACAAAGAAAGATAGGTAGATAGATAGACGTATAGAGAGAGAGAGAGAGAGAGAGAGAGAGAAAGAGAGAGAGAGAGAGAGAGAGAGAAAAAGAGAGAGAGAGAGAGAGAGAGAGAGTTACCTTACATGGGGCTTTCCATGTAAGGTAACTCAGAAAGTAGATAAACGTAGCGTAATACATGTAGACACTTAATTTAGAAATCCATCGAATTTTGCCCCCGAAACTTTTATCATCTTTATTTTTAAACATTTTTGAAAAGTATTCAAAAAGTTAGGGTGTCATTTTCTTGCTGAAGATTACATCGGCCTCAGTGCGTTGTTTGTAATAGTCGTATTTGTATTATGTGGGACGAAAGTCATGTTGATGTGAGTATACGAAAAAAAAAAAAAATCAAAAAAACAACAGAGAGATAATTCAGGTAGGGCAATTTTTCAAGTTATTTTGTCGTTGGTGTACCGCTCATGGTTTTCCATCGCCATTGATAATAATCCTTTCTACTAAATGCACAAGGCCTGAAATTTGAGGGGAGGAGAACAGTCTGTTCACTGGAACTTAATTTATCAGCCTGAAAGGATGAAAGGCAAAGTCGACCTCAGCAGAATTTGAACTCAGAACGTAGCGACGGGCGAAATAGCACTAGGCATTTCGTCGTCCAACATATTAACAGTTCTGCCTGCTCGCCATTAATAATAATAAGAACAACAACAACGAAGATGAAGAAGACAACGACGACAACAGTAATAAGGCCGACTTAGTCTTTCATTCTTCAGGGTTTGATAAAATGGCTGCCAGTTGAACACTGGAATCAACGTAACCGTCTTAACCGCCACCGCCACCCAACCCAATATCGCTGGCTTTGTGACAGAATTTCATACCGTTACATCAGGGCAGTGAGCTGGCAGGATCGTTAGCACGCCGGACACAGTGCTTGGCAGCATTTCGTCCGTTCTTACATTTGAGTTCAAATTTCACCGAGGTTGACTTTGCTTTTCATCCTTTCGGGTTCGATAAATTTAGTACCGGTTTAGTATTGGGGTTAATGTTATCGACTTAACCCCCTCCTCCAAAATTTCAAGATTTTCAAGGATTATTCTAATATATCTATTGGCAAAGAAATAAAGTGTTATGAACAGGTCATGTACCAAACACTATACATGTCAAAACCACGGTCATATTAATTCAGATATCCCTTTCAAGATTGGTGAAAGAATGAGGAAATAGAACTTCTAGATGTAATTATCCAGCACTATAAGGAAATCATCTGGATACAGTTCGAAAACTCGACACATTCCGAATAACCTATTATAGATATATATGTTGAGGAAAATGACGAAAAATAACAAATCTTGAAACTGAAAATAACTACAATAATAATAATAATAATAATAATAATAATAATAATAATAATAATAATAATAATAATGATAATAAAGAAATGTAACAATGCTTGCAACGTTAGACAAAGTTCAAAAGATACTGCATTTAGACGTAACCCACAAGACATTTTCAATTCTATAGAACAACTCAAATAGTTGACTCACTGCATACAATACACAGACTGCACAATAATAATCAATTAGGCGGGAAAGGAAGTATTGTCGCATTTTTCGCAAGTTTATTTTGAAAATACTTTTTCAATAATTATAATAGAATATGCATAAGTTTTTTTTTTCCCCAAATACTATTTTTCTTTCTTTCTTTGCAGATTACTTCTTACCATTGTGCTTAAATATCAAGGAATTTTACTCTTTTAAAATGAGAAAAGAATAGACTTATATCAGATACTGCAAGCTTTGTGAATTAAGAAAACACACACACGCACACGGGCGAGCACAAAGAAAAGAAATAATAAATGTTTTTTTCAGCAATGGATGCAATGAGAAATATTCGTTTTATATTTGGAAATTAAGCTCTAAGTGCCCGGAAATACCAACGACGATTTGGCCAGTTTCATTCGAATCATTTTTCTTTCGTTGTCTGCCCTTGATCTGATGGTGTTTTGTCAATAGTGAGCGTTCAAAAACAGTATTTGAAGAAAATTCAAATCAAACAATACAAGAATCGACACAATGGTTAAATTTGAGTTACACTTCGATCAAAACAGCCTGTATGAACTAACAAATATGTCTATATTTCTTCAGGGGATCCCTCATCGTTTCATTGCTTCTAAAAAAAAGATTAGTCAAAGAAGTGTCCAATGCTCCATTTCCAAAGCAGAACTACATCCGAAAAATTTATGTTCTGCCTTTCTTGGCACACGGAGAGTTTCATGAAGTGTTACGCATCATGAAGTGTTACACAGAATCAATGCATTTATTTTGAACAGAGAAGTAGTCGTAAATTTGAAGCATTACGCAAAAATATGGAGAACATGCACTCACAATTCGTCAACCGTAAATGGGTGTTGCTCTTATACGATAATGCTAGATAACATATTACCCAAATCCTTCGGGAAAAGACTACAGCTATAAATATGAAATTTTATTGTTACCCTCCTTTCTCTTCTGACTACGATTCATCTCACAATCATCGTTTCAGATCATTGCAACTTTATTTAGAAGGGAAACACCTTTATCAATTGTAATGTGGGTAAAAATGAATTGGCGTGTTTCTTTGCTTAGAGACCTGAAGAATTTTACGGATCAACAATTAGCTAAATAGGAACGGGAATTTGGCAGCGCCACCTCTAGCTGAACAATTATTCTGTGCTGATAAAGAGAAATAACCCAGAAATCGCGATGCCCAGATATTGTTTTGAGTTGAGTGGGGGTGCTAGATTTCCTTGTTCGAAAATATAAGGACACAGATCGTGTCGTATAGCCAGGACTGCCATGTTATGTTGGCAAACAATCTTTACTACGATAGAGCTTTTGTTTTTCCAGCCTAATCATATAAATTATATAAGGTAATACATAACCACTCAAACAACTGGTATTATACTTGTTAATATAAGACAACCCATAAGCTACAAACTCTACTCAATTATTGTCCGACATTACAATTTCAAGTACGGAACACACACGATAGAGCATGTATAAAAAATAAACTAGACAACCCGAGAAAACATAAAATAAGTCCACGTGCAAGAAAAGAATATAAACAACGAAGTAAATCTGATGTTTTATGAAAACAAATTTGTAGATCCTCAAATGGCAATGCTTACACACACCTCTGAAAAGCTCATTTAGTAATGCAGTAGAAACACGCATAAAACTGTAGGAAACATAGTGATAAATGGTAATATTAATGGCAAGACCTAATAAATTGTCAGTGGATTAGATTCATAAATCTGTCACCCACTAATAATGTTGAATATAAATGCATAAATGTATCGATTTTAAGGATTTATTATGAAGATATATTGTTCACTATTGTTTAGTAATTTTTTAGTGTTCTGAATAGGAACTAGATATTTTGATCGATTTCTTCTTGTAGATGTGTATTCAGGTGAGCCTATTGAAGAACTAGTTGTACGTGCGCACACATAGCGAGCAAAACATGCAATCTAACACACACACACACACACACACACACACACATACACATGCGCGCACACACACACACACAAACACACATATACACACACACACACACACACACACACGCACACATTCATACAAAACAAACAAACAAAGCGTCTTGAAAGATCAAATTATTGATCAAGGTTATAATGTAGAACAAAAGAAAAAATATTCTTCGTGTGTAAACGTTTCTAGAAATATATATAAATATACACACACACTCATCTCTCTCTCTATGTCTATTTGTCTGTGTCTCTCTCTTTCACTTTCTCTCTATACATACATACATACATACATACATACATACATACATGCATGCATACATACATACATACATATATGGCTAAGTATATACATATATACAAACAAGCATATATATATATATATGAATACATTTCTTCAGGCATACATACAACTGCATATTGATACACATGTACATACACACGTATATTTTTGTATATGGAGAATAATCGATTCCAAAAATTGGAAGAGCGTAAATTACATAATTTTCATATGTATACAAGCAGGCATCTACATACACACACATACACACACACACACGAACATACGCACATACGCACACATATCCGCACACACACACACACACACACAAACACAAATCCATTAGTTTATAAATAAACAGCAGAAAAGAAACACTACTTACAATCACACAAGAGTGTATTTCATTAAATAATATATCTATATTTTTACGATTGCAAGATTTATTGTTTTATTCATGACGTAATTGATACAGGTCAATAAGTGTGTTCCGTTTAACGATATACGTATATTTAAATATATATATATATACATGTGTATGCATATATATAGGTATAGTATATTTTGTTAAGAACGTAGTGAAGTACAGTATAAAGCTTGCCCACCCCCGATCTACCCTGTCACGGGCTTGCGTTTGGGCGTCTGTCGTGTGTGAATAGATAATTGAAAAAAATTGGAGTCAAGCAAGAAGGGGTACGATTGTACATTTAATTTTTAATCACAATTGCTTCCATCCAACGTATTTCTCCAGGTGTGCAGGTACTTGATTATGCAACTGTTTCCCTGGATTCTGAGATGTAGTTGTGTTTCCTCAGGCGATATGTAAATATTGTCTCCGTAGGTTTAAAATCCTCGGCTTCAAGAACATCGTGGCATGAATTTAGTAGTAGTCTCTGAGCTTAACAGGGTGCGCTTTTGCTGAAGGGCCTTTGGCAAAATGCTTTGAATGCGTAGGTGATTCTGCTACCGTTGGCACAAGCGGTTGCCGTTTTAAAGGGATTGGTATTTTATTTCTTTGTTAAGCTGATTTGTTCTTCACCGTTGCTTACATATCCGATTGTTCTAAGCTGGCTTTTAAGATTCAACGCTCGGACACATACATGCATACATGCGCGCACACAGGCATACATACATAAATGTACATAGAGAAATGTAACCCGACACACGCACACAAAGATAGGGAAGAATATGAGAGGAAGAGATTTCACTGAATTATTATTATTATTATTTCACAGTGCTGAATCTAGAAAATGCATATTTGGCGCGCTGGGGACATCGGTATTTTCTCAGCATGGGTGTTTACCAAATTTTCTTTACTTAACAGGATGCACAAGGCTTCCTCAAGGCACACGTCACATACCCTGGATAGTGTATTATATGGATGTGCATTTAAAAAAAAATTTTGATCATTCTATTGGTATTTTATTTTCCCTCCTTTAATCGCCATATAAGGCCCGCAGTAATGTTCCGTGTCGCTAGGTTATCTTTCGGCATGAGAAGATATGGTTGCGATAACGGACCTTAACTTTGCTTTCGGAGGCTCCCATGTATGCGTATTTGTGTTATGGTGTGGTAATTGTGCATTTGTATATGATATTTTTTGGCATGCATTGGTTCCTGTGCGGACATGCAGATTTCCTGTGACAGCTGCAATTATTTACACTATCATTATTTTTGCAATTATCAGGTGACTTTTTGTTTTTGTGATTTTCTTGTTGATTAGCAGCTTTCTATATAATTACACAGTTCAGCTTGATATCTATTCTAAGCGATTCTTTCTCGCTATCTATGAACCCACTTCTCAAACTCTCTAGGAAAAGATATGGGTTGTCTCTACTTTAACAACTTCATATTAGCCATGTTCACCTAATTCCTCTCATGAAATTATGTACTGCCTATCGCTGTCTCTTAAGCATCTTACATCATGGAGAAGAGGAGAAACACCATTTATGGACAGGATCTTAGGTTCGGGATCATAAATGCGCGCCCATGTCTCATCCATTTTCACCAGATCCCCTAAAATATTTCTTCTTTGGCTTCAAACACTTTCAGCATTTCAGAGCGGAATATTATGATCTCTGTTAAAATTGTGGGTCGATTGCCGAACCAACCCTTTTGCACACACCCTCCCTTATCTAAAGTCTTCCACTATAACATATTATACCCATCGACCATCTATGCGGTAAGCTGATGGGTTGCGATTCGCCTCACCCGCGAATCAATTTGTGCATTCGCTGTCCATCCATGCCAAAGACCACAGTGTGATTTGATTTTTATGCTCTTTCCTCCGTACTTAAATTTCGTGATTGATCTGAGCGCATTGATTTTGTTAGCAGTGTGAACTCCGTAAATAACCTGTAGCCTTTAGTAGACCTGAATGATTATGGACCCTATGATGGCATGCTGCTTCTTCTTAAGCCCATTATTTGCTTGTATTGAAAATAATATAACATGAAAGTAATATAAAAAAAAGACTGTCTGTATTATCGCGTGTAATTGAAACAGCCTACATTACAATACTTTCGGTATATATCATTTAGCTATTGTACAAGATGTGTAGACGATTCGTTTGTAGTTTTTATCTATTTGTTATTGTTGTCCACACTAAAAACTCGCCATAACGTCCTTAATAAAATGTCAGTTTTCGGAACTCGAGATCATATTCATTTCTGATTCGAAGTCGGCTGCACTCGCCACTAGACTTACCTTCAGTCGAAGAGAATTCGTTTTGATAAGTGAGAAATGTATTTTGTATGGTATATATCTTTATTAGTCGCTGTGGTTTTCAAAGTTTGTTACATCTTCTCTGAGAGTGCGTAGCATAATGCCAACGTAATTAACTGGGAATACCAACACGATTATAATAAATTGTTGCCAGAGAGATTTTAAGTAGTAAACCAAGATATTTCAATCACTGAATGCCTCTGTTGTGATGAGAAGGTGAAACTAAGGGCTTAATGACTTATTTTAATCGAATCTGTTGCAGATAAATGGACATCATCTACGAAGTTTTAATAAATTAAAAGTACAATTAATCATGCAAGGAGGAGATGAATACATTATTTCTAGAACAAATGTTAATTTAATATTAAATTAACCTTAGTCATTGAGCATATGATCTCTTCTCTTCATTGCAACATTGATAATTTATTGAACAATTATGCTGACTACATTCTGTTAGCACATTGTCAACTCTTGTGTTGCACAGTAACTATAAAGTTTAATTTTAATTCCGTTACATCAAGCGGAGCAATGTGTAATAAGATCTATCATACGTTAACTTTAAATGCAAATTTATCGTAATGCTAAGCAATTTATTATACTGTCTACGAACGAGGATGAGATGAAAAAGGAAATTTTATCGGCTACTATAAGCTTATGTTTATCTTTCCCTCTTCTGTTTTGATTTTGAAAAATAAACTAACCCTTGTTTCAAGATGATATCGGATTTACTAGCGTAACCGACGTCCACATGTCTTTGGAATCGCATAACACAATTCACGTATTTTTCTCTCTCTCTCTCTATCTCTCACACACACAGACACACACAGGCACAAACTCACACATGCACAAACACGCACAAACGCACGTACACGCACGCACATACGCACGCACACACACGCACATACGTACACGCGCACACACGTGCTCATAATGATACTCACACACACATACACATACAGACACACACACACACATACAAACACTCTGTCTCTATGTCTGTATGTCTGTTTGTCTCTGTCTCTCTCTCTCTCTCTCTCTCTTTCACACACACTCCTGTATACATTTGTGTAAGAAATCACACGCATCATTACAGATTTCCATAGCAATAGTTAATTTCGAAGTAATATTCTCAATCACCTCCTATTATTAACGTCTGTACCTTTGAGCAGACATTAATGATTTTTTTTTTTTTTTGAAACTCAAATTAA
>NC_068999.1:15502207-15503328 GCF_001194135.2 Octopus bimaculoides | reverse complement strand
TCTGTACCTTTGAGCAGACATTAATGATTTTTTTTTTTTTTGAAACTCAAATTAACTAATAAAAATTGTTTTTCCATGAACTATAATAGAAACTTGTTATTGAGGTTGAAGCCCTCACGTCACTTGAAACAGAATTTTAAAAATTCTGACTAAGAGCGCTCTTGATGTTTGCTTTGACGTGTCATTTTCTAGAAGTTTCTTCTTCCGCGTCCTTGAACTATAAATATATCTCTATAAGTAAATGTCTATAGTCGGATTGATAGTTGGTTCTTGGAAACCCTTTGATATACACAAGGAATTTAGAAATAAGTATTTTATTTAAGTAAGTAGGTATGTTTTTCAATAGTGCTGGTAATAGAGGTATTAAAGCTTTTGTGAGTGTGATCTGGCGTAATAAAGTTAAATCTGCGTTCACTTGATCGTAAAATACGTAGATTTACTGAAATAAGATAGATACAACATTTGTTTTGAACCGGCTTTCTAATAGACACTATCATATTCATTTTGATCTATTTGTACATTCGATTATAAGAATCTTTCCTTCGCTATGTATCTATTCCATGATAAATGAGAGAAAATGTGAGAAATGCAAACTGAACGAAGAAAAAAGTTAGACGTCACAAAAATTTGCAGCCACCACTTAAAAAAAGCTCATGTCCATATGTATTTTAATTTGTTCTCTTCATTTTTATGTATGGCATTCATTTGTAATTTCTAGAATTTCAAAGGGTGACAATGAGAGAAAGTGAACAGATAAAAAATGTTAACGTGACTCCATCTAAATTCCTTATATTGATAGAACGATGGGTGTTTTTTAAGGGAGATTTCGCTGCAAATTCTACATGTCGACAAGTTTTCTATATGAGAAAGCGAATAATATTGTCCTTTTGCCTGTGTGTGTTCGCTTTGCCGATTTGGAATAAGAAAAAAATAGAGATATTACACATACAAACATTTCAAAATCACATATTCGTTTTTATATGTACATATACATTGGTATCCGTATCTGTGTACGTGAGAATATATGCATACGTCTGTATATAGCTATATGTATATATATGCCTATGTATATATATATATATATGTATATATACACACACATATATATATATATATATATA
>NC_068999.1:15498435-15501538 GCF_001194135.2 Octopus bimaculoides | reverse complement strand
TCGCTGCAAATTCTACATGTCGACAAGTTTTCTATATGAGAAAGCGAATAATATTGTCCTTTTGCCTGTGTGTGTTCGCTTTGCCGATTTGGAATAAGAAAAAAATAGAGATATTACACATACAAACATTTCAAAATCACATATTCGTTTTTATATGTACATATACATTGGTATCCGTATCTGTGTACGTGAGAATATATGCATACGTCTGTATATAGCTATATGTGCATATATGTATGCAGGCATCTATGTATGTATTATGTATCTATATCTATCTATCTATCTATCTATCTATCTAATATCTAATGTTTATAAACTTATGCATATGTGTGTACATCTATGAATGTGTATCTTTTGAGAGCTCAAAATCTTACAACTTGTTTTAAAAAGTTGCTACATTTCTATCGCAAGAGATTTCTGACCCAGTGTAATGGAATAAGTAAAAGAATACTGAAATACAATTATAATGTTTTTTTTTATGTTAAAAACATCCGGCAAATTTCCTCGAAACTATAACAAACTCTTTGAAAGGTATTTGGGATGAGCTATTAATGGACGAATTATAGATACAAATCGCTTTGGTTTCTCAGTCATTTTGGGCCTCCTACACACTTCTGTGAACATACCTTTTCTTAAATAATACGTTCTCTTTTCCAGTTTAAACTAGTTGTTTTCATTGATATGAGCCATCCATCATTTAAGCGATCTAGAAGGTCATTTGTGTTTTGTCAATGCTAGGTAGTTATCTTATTTGGATATCTTATTAAGTCATCTTATTAAGAAGCCGGAATGTTGCGATGATTTTGTTCATAATATATATCGTTACTGACGCAATCATATATGTCATGTATAAGAAGTAAAAAAATAGATAAATATAAATGATTCAGAAATAGCAAGTATAAATCAGTATAGTGTGTGTATAAATTAAATATATTTGTGTGGGAACGGAGACTGACGATTCAAACATAAAGTTATAGATGATGCGAAAAAAGAAAGGAGAAAGAAAAACAGCGAAGTACTCTTCAACACGACGCTAAAGAAATATTTACACGGAACCAAGAGGAAATAGATAACACTCGGGGTCTTTCTCTTGAGCATTTATCTAAGACAGTTCTGCAGCAAAAAATTTGCATTGCAACTTTCCGATATATAAGTAAACTATTACACTGGATGACTTTCTTTGTGATGAAGTCTTTATTTTGCAGTAATATTAAAACCATTTTGGTTAAGCTTCTTTCGGTTGTTATCATGTTAAAGAACAAGAGCAAAAACATGAATAAAACTTTCTGCATTACAAGTATTTTCATTAATTTTGCCTAAATCTCGAACTGTATTTGTAATGGATGGTAACTAATTTACCGTTTCGTTGAACGAGTGAATGCTTGTGCTTGTAACATTCTACATTAAAATCATTTCCTATCATTCCAATGTAGGATTTCAACTAATGATCTAGGTTTTCGTCTGTAACGTTCAATACTCCAAGTAACGGGCAAAATATTTTAAATCCGGTAGGCAAATCTGCTCCTGGTTATGGAATATTCAATATTTGATAAGTTTAGCAGTAATTCTATATATAGCAATGTCAGGAATTTTGAAACAAAAGCAATAAACGTTAATAAAGTTTTTAGAATAAAGATCTTATGAAATTGGAGGAATATATATATAAACAAAAAAACTTCTTGGCTATGTTTGTGCGAACATTCAAGTTAAAATTCCACCATATTTACAGGAATGTTTCTATTTCTAGTTTTGCGTTGATGAGCTACATACCTTCGTATATATTCCAGCTTATCTGAAACTGTAGAACGATTACAAGATACGTTATAGATATGTGAATCTTGCAAAAGCACCCGCATATTAGGAAAGACATGAAAAACGCCTTGTAATGCTGGAGACTAAATAATGGAGGTTACATGATATATGAATACAACCCGAGTTTATATAAAATAAACTTACGTTGGTTCATGGTAAATTAAAAATGTATTAGTGTCTAAATCTAATATTTGTCTATAAGATGAATTTAGTGCTCACTGCACTAACTTTAATTCTAATTCACTAAACGTTTGAATAAAAACCTCCGTATCCATCTGTCTACTTCATGCCAAATCATATTACCTAAAAGAAATTATCTGTCACCACGAAAAATCAGGCCTTGCAGCATCACGAACACACAGACACATGCATCGGATGCAAGACATATAAACCAACATTTCTTTATACATCATTGTTCATCAAAAAACATCTATGGCTGCAGCGAAAAAAATTAAGATAATTTTACGTACCCAGTTAGAAAAGAAGGAAAAAGTGATTCCTTTATGTGTAAAACGAACTTGATATCTGGATCGGTGATGTGTACTTGAGTATGAAATAATTACCGAAAGCTATTTGGCTTGTAATAAAAGTTTAAAACCACAAAATCAAACATACATATCCATTTTTTTTTATTTACATCACAGTTGTTATTAAACATTCTGCAAAAAGCTTGCTTATTGTTCCATAATAAGAGTTCCACCATGTTTTTAACTCGTAATAATAACAGATAAATACATTTCATATAAAATTGCCCAGAAACGATTTTGTAGGTTTGACTAACTTACCTATAGCAGATTTGTTCTAATAATCCGGGAGTGTGTGTGTGTATGTATGTATGTATGTATGCATGCAAACATGCATACATGCAAACACATAATGGATACAAATGGATACAAATTTATATATTTATTCATGACTATATAATTTTGTATAGACCTACACCATTTATGTGAGTGTGTATATGCATGTATGTATTCATATATGGCAATATGTAGGAGGCGCGTGGCTTAGTGCTTAAGGTGTTGGACTCACGATCGTAAGACTGTGGTTTCGGTTCCTGCAACTGGCGATGCGTTGTGCTCTTGAGCAAGACACTTCATTTCACGTTGCTCCAGCCCACTCAACTGTAGAGATTAGATTGGCCTGTTGAGGGATGGGCTTCGCCAGGCTTTCTCGCCCTACACCGACCCAAAAAGGATAAAAGGATTTGTCAATTGTTATTACTACAATATGTATATGTGCGTATGTGTGAGTGTGTGTGTGTGTATATATATATATATATATATATATA
>NC_068999.1:15493271-15497406 GCF_001194135.2 Octopus bimaculoides | reverse complement strand
TATATATATAGATATATATATATATATATATATATATATAAATATATATATAATCACATAAACATAACCACACACATATATACATACACACACATATGTGTGTGTGCGCGTGTGTTAGTATGTATATGTGCGTATATATATATAGAGAGAGAGAGACAAATAAGATAGATAGATAGATAGATAGATAGATAGATAGATATACATGTGTATATATGTAAGTAAAATATATATGTGTCTGTGTGTTGATACATAATTGTAATATGTTTAAACACGTACCTCTATATATACACCGACACGCACAGACGCACAGGAGAAGAAGCGGTATTGAGACATTGACCTATATGACACGAGGCATTGGACTCAAATAGCAAATGTGCTTATTATGAACATAACTATCCAATTTACGCAAGTTTCCAACAGTGTTGCTTCATTGAACATAAGAAGTAGATAATTATACAAAATTCCGTGCAAAATTATCTCTTCAAAATATTGAAAGAATATCCTGTTATCGTTTTAATGGAACATTATCAGACTTGAAGTATTATCATAAGATAATCATCTGTAAGTTATGATGGTATTCCATAATCAAATTATTACAATTATATTTTAGAGATCGTTGAAAGGGATTTCACATTGAATGCAGAGTGGGAAATGTATTATGTTAGTATAATACAAACTGAATTGGAGAAGCATTAACACTTGCTAATCGTCTTTCCTAAAACATAGCTATTGTTTACTAAATAAATAAATGAGTAACTCAATGAATGAACGAACGAACGAACGAATGAATGAATGAATGCATACATAGAAGAATGAATGTTGGAATGAAGGAGAAAGGATGATAGGATAAAATAAAGGAGAATGAGTAAAGAATATAACAAAATAATATTAAATATTATTAATATTATCGACAAAGGTTGTAATAATATTTGGACGGAAATAGAAGAGAACAAAAAGGAAAAGAATAAAGATAAGACTGAAGGAAGTATATTGTGGACAGAGGAAAAAGAAAAAGAAGAAAAAGAAGAAGAAGAAGAGGAAGAAGAAAAGGAAGAAGAAGAAGAAAAAGAAGTTGAAACGTAATTAGTTCTATCTATTAGGGTGGTGACAAATTATTGATGGGCTAATGAAACAAAAACTGATGATTAAATTACGTGCGTAATAAAATTGGAGTTGAAGGTGATATATTAATGGCCGGAGTTATTATGATTTTTTTTCTTTTTATCTTTTTTTTATTTGTTTCAATCATTGGACACCGGCCAAAGAAGGGCATTGCATTAAAGTGTTTAGTCAAAGCAATCGACCTCAATACGTACGGTTTTTATGACCGCTTCATATTCCGTCGTTCATTGTGGCCGAACCGCCAATGTATGGGGACATAAAGGAACCAACAGCTGCCAAATCAAGCGGTGATGTAGGCCAAACACACGCACACACATCCCCATGTCTGGCTGTCTGTGTGTAGGTATATCTATGTGTGTTAAAGACTTTTTCAATTCCTGAGCGTTATACTAATTTGTTTTCTACATCACTTGTCTTCATCCCTTGTTTCTTTGCGAATTCTCCCTATATATATATATAGAAGGTTTAGATTTAGATTCAAGATTGAATATGGTACTTATGCGTAGGTACCAGAATATCGTATGGTATGGTATTATACAAAAACCATTCCAAAAGGATAGGTGATCTAAAATTCAAAGTAAGCAACACGGATTTCAAAGATGATTGCAGTAGGCACGTTTCATGCTACCCCATTTATTTAAGTAATGCGAGCATTACATTAAATGCAATATGAAGAGCAATCTTCAGCTGCACGAAAATGCAGAAAATAACAGTAGAATAGACATATTATAATTGTGGCAACATTTCAAATCCAAGTGGGAGAAAGAATACATAAAAATCCAAGTGGGAGGAGGAATACATGAATCCATCTTGACATAGCCGAGTCTATCAGGTTAGTAATTGATTCTAGACAAAAGTTCTAACCGTCTCTGATTTTTTTGTCTCTTATCTAGTGGTGATAGCATAAGGGACAATTACTTCTAAGGAAAGGGAAGGTGTGAACAGTGACCAGGGAAACCTTCATAATCTAATACATTTATAGTCTTGTCCATGCATACTTTTATAAAATGTTATATGCGTGCTGCAATATTTAGATGATTATTTCGTGAACTGGAATGAATGCTTACATAAATTAGTTGTTGTGTGTGATACTTGAATGCTGGTGGATGCGACCCATTATTTTTCCCTGATAGATTGTTATAACTGCGTAAGTCTTTCCTTTGTTTTTTTCGTCTTGGGTTGTACGTTCAGTTGGTAAATGTGTTTGCCTTAAGTTGTGTTAGTGTTTGTAATGGAGACTTGTAATGGAGGGATCACTGATAGTAGTGGTGGTGGTGGTGTTAGTGAATAAGATGGTGAGTTCTTTTACCGCGTTAGTATTTATTTGAGGTTTTGATATATCTTTGCTTCGTCTCTTGTCGTTAATGCTGTTGTTGTTATTGATTCGGTTTTTAATATTGTTAGTTATTTCTATGTCTGTGGAGATGTTGCATTCGAAATACAGTTTCACCTTTAAAACTACCTCCTATCTTCCTCTGTTTCCGGTTCGCTAACAAAGAAGAAGCCATTTTGAAAATATTTGCTTTGCCTTTGTAAAAGTTTCTTTCTTTTAAAATTTGCCACGAAGGGCAAGTAACGAAAAGGTTGACTAGTCCGTTATAGTTCTAGTCATCTTAATAATGAGGAAGAAAAAAAAATTAGCAATAGTGACCCTCAAAAAAGAAACAAAGGAACAAAATAAGACAAAACAGAACAATTAAAACAAAAAGACGTTCTGCACCGACGATGAACAGCGACAATATTAATGATGATGATAACGACGATGATATAAAAAATAATTAAGAAAATAATAATAATAATAATAATAATAATAATAATAATAATAATAATAATAATAATAATAATAATGATAATAGTTCTTTTTATTTGCCTCACGTGTATCTGATGATGGAGACAACAAATACAGTGTAAAATTTGAGAGTAGGGTGGGTTTACATAAAGTCGATCGGAGGAAAACTGAAAGAAATATTATCAGAGTAATCGTCAGGTTATTTGTATTAGTATTTGCAGAGGCAGCAGTAGCAGCAGCAGTAGCAGCAGCAGTAGCAGCAGCAGAAGCAGCAGCAGAAGCAGCAGAAATATATTGCTTCGAAAGCTAATAGTAATTTCAATAGTGATACTCTACGCTTTCATCTATTTGTAAATGAGACACAAAGAAACATATGTGAAGAAAACAAAACAAAAGAAAAGAAACAAACAAAAACAACAATCAAAAATATAATTATTATTCATTGCAATTAGAAATCTCAAAAAAGATTTCTCCGAATCACTGCACAAACAGTGTGAAACCTAACGAGAATAAGATGAATATGAAGGTGTGTTGTTAATGACACTTTCAATAAAAAGTAATACTTCAAATTTGAAACATTGCTAAATTATATTGGAAACCAATCAACTAGATAACGCATTCAAAAAGCTAGTTATTATTATTTCCTAACTAAATCGATCACGCAATGCGTAATACTACATTTAGTACAATAAAATCGAAATACGATTTAGCAAAAAAAAAAAAAAAAAAATTTAAATGAAAGTGAAAGAAGAAAAAATATCCTACTGCTTTCTCTTTGTTTTTAATATTACAAGTTATTTTTGAAATACAATTGATATGATGCTGGTGGAAAGGATGTCGTTTACGGTGGTGATCTTAATAACAATGATGATGATCATGATGATCATAATGATGAATTCACCTCGTAGTAATCCCTAAAAATCATCTACAGTGAAATACAATCTAATTTCTTTATTTGCTTGAATTCCGCAGGAGTTACAAAACGTTTGCAAATGATAAATACAACCAAAAATGCAGTATAGAATACTACGCACATTCGTATACGAACAAACACAAACACATGCAGACACGCATATATATGCATGCGTACATGCATTTTACACACATCTTTCTCAATCTGTGTGTGTGTGTGTGTACACACACACACACACACACACACACGCACATACACACACACACACATACACATACACACACACACACGCACACACATATATATATATA